>NC_092822.1:49650000-49755000 GCF_023375885.2 Dermacentor andersoni
GTCCCACCTTAACATGCGAGGGTATATATTTACCCTTAAATGCTATTTTCACGCAGCATGATCTGCCTAGCCGCTTAACATCAACGATGACCTCATCATTGGCTGGCTTGATTAGAATAGGCAAATCGTTATTAAGAATAGCAACGTCTACATCGCAGATAATGCCGGCGACTACGTCAGATCCCACAGGGATGTAAGAGCGCACCTGAATGCAATCGAGATCCGTTACGCTGCGTAGAGTGGTCAAAGCAGCCGCATGCTGGACATCAACCGCCAGTAGATTTTTTCGTGCGTTCACTCGAATGTCCGATATTTCATTTGGCACCAGGGCTTCCAGTGATACCGACACAGATTGCCTGTTAAGTAGCTTCATGTTGACGGTGGGGAGCAAGGGCACAAATATGATGGTATTGGCGTCCAGCCTCTGCGTCCGTCTCACTGTTTGCGTGCT
The DNA here is from genome assembly GCF_023375885.2 of Dermacentor andersoni. Taxonomy (NCBI): domain Eukaryota; kingdom Metazoa; phylum Arthropoda; class Arachnida; order Ixodida; family Ixodidae; genus Dermacentor; species Dermacentor andersoni. The sequence goes on from NC_092822.1 coordinate 49,650,452, forward strand.
TGACGATGAGGACGTCCTGGTGTTCCTTCTCTTCGCTCTGTGGCTCTGCACAAGCTGGAAGTCGTCATCGGAAGTCTCCTCACTGCTGAGAGAGTAGACATGGGTGTCGTCGCTGTCGGTGTCGCTCTGCTAACCGATCCGCTTCCTGGAGGCGGCCGCCGCTGACGCCGCCGTCACTGGCAGACGTGCGGAGTCGTCCGCTGCTATCACGACCGAGCAGGGAGCGATGACCAGCGAATGAACTTAGGTTTTCACAGAAATAAACCGGAGCTAGAAAGAACCGCGCTGTATCAAAAGACACTTCGTCGTCGTCCATCCGCAAACAGAGCTCACAGCGGTAAGCTAAGCTGTCGAGCACCAGCATTTGTATTCCAAATGTTATTTTGCTGCACACGGCAACATTTTCGCGTGTACATATATGTAGTCAAGGCAATATAAAAAAAAAAACATTTCACCGACGATGTATGAAAAATGTATAACACACACACTACTGGGTATGTATCCTTGGGACCATTGGGTATGTGCCCCAGGCGTCAACGGGTATCTGCCGCTTTTATAGACACCTTTTTTTTATTCAACTTAGGTCACTGCAAGTATCACATCACCCTACACGGCGACATTGACGTAATGCGGTTTTTTTTTCTTCTTTCTTTTGCGAATGGGCCTTGGCGTGGACGATACCGCTTTCTTTTTCGGCTCTCAAAAAGCGCGTTTTTGCCAAATGTGACCTTCAACGTCACGTTAGTGTTATTTAAAGGCTGTGACTGGGTAGTATTGATCTAAAAAGCTTTCGCAGTTACCGAAGCGATACACGAACCCTGCTCTCATTTTCTCGCTAATCATAAAACGACGAATTATTTGCTGTACGACTACTAAGATTGCCAGAGTCTCTGCTGTAGTTATGACCGCTAACGTGTACGCGTGCGCGTGTGTTATTCGGCTCCAATAGCAGTTCATGTGTGTGAGTTTTCGTAACATAACTGCAGCGAATTCCTGACGCAGCCGGCATAGCAACATGATGTCCAAATTGTACGCATGTATCTGTAATGCTGACGCCAACTGCAGTCGAGCAGCTCTACAACGAACGTCTCTTGAACAAAATGGTCTGTATAACGAATTAATAACTCCGTCCCTGTTCTTGTGTGAGCTGTGTGCTGCGGGGTCTTTACAATGAAGCGACCTGTACAGCGAAGGATTCCAGAGGCCCCACATGCTACGTTATAAAGCCGTTAGACTTCATTATACTTCTTTGACATGACTGGCAAGTATACGTCAAGTCTCACATAGTACAAGCTAGGGCCCTAGTGTGCACTCTAGCTTCCTATCGGCCACTAGAATTAATTACTTCCTTCTTGCGTGACGAGCGAAAGCGTGCCAGTTTGTTCCATTCTCGCCTCGTGGCAGCTAACGCTTTGGGACGATGTGTTAAACTGCACCCCGCCTTGGTGTCGGCTCTCATTCCCCAGTCATTCCCTTGTAGTAGAACTCTACAAACCCGCTGCGAGACATTGTACCAAATTTGGGATCAGCTCAGGTTGTACGGTTTCTTTCTGGAGTAAGAAATTCAACGACTATTACTGTACTCCTTAAAGCGAAATGTACACGCATTTTCATTTCGCGATCTCTTGGTGGCGCGTACAACCTGTCTCGTGCGGCACAATGCAAACACAGCGAAGTGTGGCGCCACTACCTCACTAATCGGGAGTGGGCGAAAGGCAGCGCTTGTTTGACGCATGCACGCGATTCCCAGCAGCCGCCGCAGACAGACTTCCGCTCATGCAGCGCTTTGTTTCCATATATCGTATCGGTGGACACGCTCTCCACGTGCCGTCGCTGAAGAGACGACGGCGCGATACGCTGGCGCCATCTCGTAGCAGTTGTTGCCGCAGAGCCCGTCTTGGGCGGCACTACGCTTCTCTTCTCACGCGGCTTTCGCCATACCCACCTCCATCACTTTCCAACTCACGGGTTTGCTGCACCCTCCTCCTCCGGTTTCCTCCTCCCTCTCTTTTCACTATCGCAGTCTTTCATGCCCTGCTGCACTTCGCGTTCGCTCTTTCATACATACACATAAAAGGAGAATTCGTTTTTGTCGCCAACCACACAGCAACAAAGGGCAAGGTTTGTTGCAGTTAAAAAGAAACTTAAGATCTAGTGACTCCTGGCTTGGAATTTTTCATTTACGTCCTCAAGTTTTATATGTGGGAAGAAATCGCGAATTTTCAGAAAAGGAAACTTTCAAGTTTACACATCTGTAACAATGCAATGAAAAATTATATAACAATGCTTTGAATTGAATCTAATAGTACATCTAAAGCGGGCAAAACTTGTATGTTATGCATGAACCTAAAAAGAATTTAGCAATTTGAATATACAGCTTTGCAGAACCCTTGTACAAAACGTAACGAATTCACATAAAATATATGGCATATAGAATTTATCCGCTTTGAATGATCTAATGGATGGCGTTTACAGGACCGCGATATCTCTTCTTGATACAGAGTTATTAATTTGTAAACTTGGTGCTTCCATATTTCTAACGTCAGTATATTTGAAATTTGTTGTAATGAAAACTATAAATCGAAATTCCGCCAAAAACAGTCACTAGAATTTAACTTTCTCTCTGAAATACAACAAATTTCATGAAAATAGCACCAGTGGTTACATCAGAAGGGCGTTTCCGCTTTTTACATGTATTTGAATAGGCCGCATCGGAATTGGTCCCGAGCTTAAACTTCTAGAATCATTGTAGCTGGTGCCTGCGTCTCCTGAGCCCAGTCCGACCATCACACGCGTCTACATTCGTGGCGCCACCACATGAAGGCGCCACCGGTCCAAACTCATCCCGCCCCCGGTTTCTATGGCGTATTTTAAATATACTCACTCTTAGGTGCAAGGTATCAAACCAAAATCTCATCCAGTTAACCTCCCTGACTTTCCCATACCGTTTATCTGTCTCTCTCTGTCTGTCGGTATTAAGAAGCATATAACCAATAAAATTGTATCGTTCATATAGTTTTAAACTGCTTATGTTTTCTGTTTCTTTAGAGAGCACGACAATGATTCAAGAGGCGTTGACCACGTACCTGAGCATTCTTGGAGCTCTGGCCTAAAGCAACGTTACCCATGAGCTCAGTAGTGCGCACGAGAAGGTAGAAAGCAAATGTTTTGGCTCTGTTCCGCCACCGGTAGTAAATTTCCCTTTTGAGGAAAAATAGAAAAAAAACCCGCACGTGCCGGTCGTGTCGAGATTTCTCGCGTCTATAATTGTAACTTTCAGGTTCCATACAGCCTGGTACACTCATTATTTTTGTGTGTGTTTGTGTGTGGGTAAAATGCCAGCTGAAAGTATCAGCATGTTATTAGAAACAGAAACAACCCCTTAACGCTAGAAAATGTGCGACGTAAACCGACTGTTTACAGCTCAGTGAAAGCTCGCAAAGCTCTTATCTAGGCACGTAAGACCGCCTCGCCATCTGGTGACAATCGAATAATCTCGAGAGGAACGGAGACCCGCTCACGGCGCTCGTTTGTGCACATCTCCTTTTCAACCACCGCGTTAAAATGGAATGTATATGATTTATGTTGCTACCATTGTCACTGCCGCATAGATATCTGAAATAATTATGCCTAGGTTCAAAATTGTATGAAAGATTTGGGGCTCGTTAGCCATAAATAATGCTGACTAAGAAATAATTGGTCAGAATGCGGCATGCTGAAACTTCCACGGGGTTTATTTCACAACAGTTGCAAAAGATGTTTTGTAGCAGTATTCCCTAGTGTCATGCATTATAGCATATAAGGGCAACTTTATGGTGTATAATACGGCAAAATAATTTTTAACGTTCATGTTCTTTTCGATAAATGGTGACTGCTGCGTGAAAGTTTGATATCTTGCAGCTACATAGCAGATATTTGTACTTTGCACATTTCTCGAGTAATTCAATTCAAAGAATGTCAGTTCGCTTTATCTGCTCTAAATATCGACGACGTGACTCGGTAACTGAAATGTTAAAAATATGTAACTTGGAACCACTGGAATCAAGAAGGCAGAAGCAGCGATTTAAATTGCTTTTTCAAATACTACACGCAGATGTGAAAATAAACAAGGATGATTATCTGACGCTCTTTCACAAAAGGTTACCACGAACAACACGCAGTACATTCGTGCAACCAATAGTAGCTCGAACAGACTTATTCCGCTTTTCTTTCTTTCCTGACGCTATTAAAATGTGGAATGAATTACCGAATGATGTGGTACGAAAAAATGCTATGAGTGATTTTGAGGTTGGCCTTGATAAGTATTTCGCTCACACTGTATAGCTTATATTTGTTCCTTGCATGTAGCTGTGTGTTTTTTTTTTCTACAAATGTTCTATGTATTACAAATGTTCTCCTACAAATGATCTTCAGTGTTTGTTCTATGTACAATTCAATTACCGACCCTCCCTGTAACGACCCTCAAGTGAGGGTTAACAGTATGACTAAATAAAATAAATAAATAAATAATGTTTGAAACATATACGCGGAGGGAAAAAGCATTAGCCTAGTAAATAATAGTATCATAATAAATTCTACAGGTAATATTAAAGCAATATTTTTTGTGGGATGAAAAGAAAACATCCATGATTCAACGTCACAGGTCCAGAGTGATTGCAAACTTGAATCCGTCGTACAACAAAATGTAGTAAACGAAAATGGCATCCAAAAGAGCTATTCTAGCGCGACGCCGTTAGCTGCTGGCGGTATCCAGCGCCGAAGCCATATTTACCATAGAATTGTCGAGCACCCTGCCTGGACGGTTTAACATTGGAAATCCTAGCCCACGCATATATTATTTCAACTGCCAGTTGTAATCGTTTGTGTGATTGAACCCAGTGTGTTGTCGCGTATTTGTTTATTAGAGCTCGCGTGTTGAAACTGGGGTTAAAAGCCCGATAGGTCAAGGGAACGATTGAAACGTAGTCAGGAAACTTATTCTGGCGCAACAGCGAATGCATATTTGCAGCAATAAAACATCACCTCTGCAGGTTTCGACGTCAGTCGGGCTAAGCGAACTGAAATCACGTCTAAAATGTCCCACGTGACAGCTTGAATGGCAACAGGGAATAATGCCACGCGATTGCTTGCTCGCCGAACAGCTTCCTGGTCCACTGGTTTGATGTCTAGGCCGAATAGCTCAACACAGGATTTTTTTTCTTTATTTCCAGCTTGGCTACAAGCCTCAGATGAGTTTGTGATCACAGATCACACTCGTTTGATATGGGTTAAAGTACCAAGTATTGACACCACAGATTCATCGCAGCCAATCGTTTTGTACACGTCACGTACCTTCACAACCATTTCCTCAAAATATTCATGCACAGATCGCCTTTTAACATCACAATGTCTATATGCCAACAGACTACGCCATACTGCGTGTAGCCCTAGTAAAAAGATAACATCCGTCTCTTCAAAATCGCGTACAGGTGGTAAAAACCGAATGTCATGTTGATTGAGGGTAGGTCTATCTTTAAAGTTATCTGGAATATATCCTAAAAAAATATGGCATTATTACAATCAATAAAGACATGTTCGATCGTTTCAGCTTTGTTGCACAGAAAGCATTTGCTTCCACATGGCACATAAATCCCTCTAGCCTCTAACCGCTTGTGAAGTTTGGAGAAAAATGTTTTAACGTTTGCCGGTATCCACAAATTTTTCAACTTTTTAAGTACGTCTTGCCCAGGCCCTACTTTAAGCTTTAACCAATACAATGGAACAGGGAACACACTCACACAAACAGCTCAAAACAGGACTGTAAACACATAACGAGCCTTCTAGCACATACAGCCATCTGTGCTACCTCTGGAAATGTGCCGCTGAACGGCTTTGTTCTCTTCGGTGTTACTAGTTGAAATAACATACTGCATCTAAATATCATCTCCACAACCATTATACACCCCCATTCCACATATTCCCTTATTAAAGCGCATAGATTTCTATCGTCCTTTCTCCCAGTTTTGAAATTCGAGTGCTACGGCCTAAGCAGCACATCTGATTTTCACCTACCAACGTTAAAAAAAATTAAATTATGGGGTTTTACGTGCCAAAACCACTTTCTGATTATGAGGCACGCCGTAGTGGGGGACTCCGGAAATTTCGACCACCTGGGGTTCTTTAACGTGCACCTAAATCTAAGTACACGGGTGTTTTCGCATTTCGCCCCCATCGAAATGCGGCCGCCGTGGCCGGGATTCGATCCCGCGACCTCGTGCTCAGCAGCCTAACACCATAGCCACTGAGCAACCACGGCGGGTTACCAACGTCAGTTATCGCTTTGAGACGCGAGCGATCTCGCGCCTTATTAGAACTCCGTGTATCGCCGAGTTGCTGCGACTCACGCGAGAACACTCGGGTGCAGTTGCTGTTTGCATTGTCATGAGTACGCGTTGAATCATGAATTCTTGTTATTAATGTTCAGCATTATTATTATTATTGTAGCAAGCTACACAGTGTGCCACCTATGTCCAGGACAACAACCCTGCCTTTGAAACAGTACAAAATAATTCTTTGTGCCATTGTTCAGAGCAATATCATGCCAATCCGCGAAATGTACATCAGGATGAGTTGCCGCTTACGGAAACACTTCACTCATGCCTCAGCTTATCTAGAGTTGCCCATTAAAACCTGTGTCTGTGATTCCTGCGGCGTTATTCGAAGAGCATCTCAAGATGACATGACACTTAATTTAATAGATGCTTACTTTTAATACTCAAAGAGAAAAGTATGATCTTCGTGCGACTACTGCTTCAGCGGCTTGTGAGAGGCTTAGAAGTTTGAGAGTGACTAGGGCCACACAAAATCCCTCTAGTTCGTGTTCAAATGCTCGTGTTCAAACGTCTGTGCAAATGCTTGCTCCTTCTATTTGGGGTTCTGCACTTTTTGGAAAAGGATGATCTTGAAATTTTAGGGAATTAGTCTAGAGTTTCATAGGGTTCCCTTAAATAAGGCCGAGTGTACTTCAACAGGCCGTGTTATACGGAGATGTCGTATTATGTGCACTAAACTGCGAGAGGGACTTAAAAAAATTAAATTTTGGGGCTTAACAGAGCCAAAACCACTTTCTGATTGTTAGGCACGCCGTAGTGGAGGACTCCGGAAATTTCGACCACCTGGGGTTCTTTAACGTACAGCTAAATCTAAGTACACGGGTGTTTTTGCATTGCGCGCCCATCGAAATGTGGCCGCCAAGGCCGGGACTCGATCCTGCGACCCAGTGCTCAGCAGCCCAACACCATAGCCACTGAGCAACCACGGCAGGTATCTAGAGGGACGTCTTGCATGGTTTTTGTCATAAGAATGGGATTAGTAGAATGTGACAGGGTGTTGGGTCAAGATGATAAGAATGGTGCATCAAAAGACAAGTCTTCTGAGAGAAGAGGTAATTCAAACTTATCAACGTTATATTTTCGCGTATTCCTTTCCATACTGCGAATACAAGAAAAAGTTGTCAAAAAGCTGCACTGCTCTTAGCTTGTCGCAAAATAGCGTCTACTGTGTTCTTTTTGATTTCGATAAATATTGCGTATCAACTATCATGACTTAGTGGCGGACAGGGATGTTCAAAGGTATACATATAGATAAGCACCAAGATTAGGAGCTCACTTGACAAAAGTGAAAGGCGCTGATAGACAATCCCTCGGAGCGGCGAAGAACTCATCAGCCTAGTGCCTTACATACAAAAATGACGTTGCTCATTGTGAGATGCCAAATGAAACGGGCGAAACCAGGTTGCTGTCTTCGAAGAAGTAACCATGATGAGAAGATGCAAAATAGGAAGGATTGCAATGAGGACGACTTTTGGGCGAAGAAGTCCACGCGGACGACGGCAGGAAAGGCAGTGGGGTAGTTCACCTCAAGTGCCTCGGCTCAGCGACGCATAGAGAAGGCGACGCGGAAGCACAATGATCAAAACTTTCCGGAAATACGACGCCCTTCCGCCTGAAATTAAATGATCCCACGACTAGCAGCAACATCAACTAGGCAGAAACTATATTATCTCTACACATCATTTGACAATGCAGAATACTGAAGCGGGAGAATGAGAAAGTCGGCGGTGGCTACAGGTGTCTAGCCTTGAAAAGGCGTCTAATCTAAAGAGACACTAAAAAGTAGAATTATTTGAGTTGTGTTAAGTCATTACGCATCCACAACACCATAAAAGCCACTGACGTCGCGGTTTCTGAAGGTGTCTGCTTAGCACGCCCAGCTAAATTCTTTATCTCTGATGATGGAGCACCCCCACTTCCTAGAGAAGCATACACTGAACTCACAAGTTTCAAGAACTTTTATTGAGCCCCAAAGACCCCAATACGAAAAAAAAGGAAACACGTTGAAATCTGTGTCAATGTATCTACGATGGAGGTATCGGTGCAAAATTTGGAAAAAAAAACATAATACACTTTCAGCTTGATTTCTACGATAGCTTAGTGGTTATGGCGTTGCACTTCAGAGCTTGACATCAAGGGTTCTATCCCGGTTTCGGACGCCGCAGAGGGACCTAAAAGCAAAAACGCTTGTGTATACTCAGATTTACTGTGCATTATAGAGCCCCTGGAGGTCTACATTAAGCCGGAACGCACACTACGCTGTACAGTCAACAGCAAAAGTTTACGGAATGCGGTTTCCCCTTAAATGTGAATTCCTGCCACTGTTAAGGTATGGCACTTCGTATTTAATGAATCACTGAGTAGGTGGCAAAGGCTACTACTTGCTGGAACGGTTAATTCGAGGCTGTGTGACCACGCTTCGCGAGAATTCAGCATCTTGGCAGATACTGCGTCCCGTAAACTTTTGGGGTTGACTGTACTTCATAACAAAATTGTGGTTTTAATTGGCATGTAAACATCCAGTATAGATATTTTAAGTGAATCTATTATTTGAAATGTAAGGAAAATAGTTTTGAAAGCAACAATTATTGGTCAGAAGAAATGGTGTTTCTTTTTAGCGTCCTTTAAACGTCTGTGAGGCTCACCACGAAACAAGGTTAAACGTGGAGGCGGGCCTATTACATATCTCGACACTGTCAAGAAGAATAAAAAATGCAACAACACGAAGCACCGGCAAGGTGCCTCTACCCGGTAAGTAAGCTAACACCCACTGAGCATTTAAGGCCTACTAGACATTACGCGTTAAGGTAAAATTAGCAAATAGTGGTAAACGACATCACTCGCTGCAACGCTGAATCTAGGTCTTTCTTTGTCCCCCGAGGTGCCGTCCTACACGTTTCAACCCTTCAAGGAGAGCCTTTCGGTCTTGGACAAATTATATATGGCACTCAAGCGAGTATTACATCAGGTCATCGTTACCTTGCCATAACGAATACACTGGTGGCGTTCACAGTCCCGTCTTGTGTAGTCACAGGGAAATTCTAAATTCTCACATCAACATGCCGAGATGAACGGAAGTAGTGGCAACATATAGTGCGGTGCACATTCTACAGAATTCTTCAATGAGGATTCGCTATTTGAATTCAAGAGTGGGAAGCAGAAAGGTACGCGTCACGTAATGAGAAAATAAGAGCTCGGCAAGAGTCGGCTAGCCCATCAACGCGCCTTGACATATTGCGACCATCTCGGCGTGGAAACTACAATTTCCCTGCCGAAGAATAACTAATGGAGCTTAGCTTCACAAAGATGCACACACGCTTGGTGGCACGACGTGGGAGGAGCTCCTCAGAACGCCGGATGAAAAACTACAAAAAGCCCTCGTTGCCTGGGCCGAAAGGGTCGCTGCTCGTGAGGGGCCATCCTAGGACCCGGGCCTGCCAGATCACAACTGAGCAGAATCTCAATGAAGTTGTTACCACCACCACGACGACGATGCAGCTACCTTACGCGCGGAGTCTGCGTTTCGTGCACGGGCACATCTTGGTAATTTCGCACTCGTCCTTCGGTGGCACTTCTTTGTACCGCAGCGTCCAGTGGTGTCCCGAGGCTTGCACCCCCCCCCCCTCCCCGCAATATTCTTGGGCCCTCCTATGCTGCCACAACAGTCGACACAAAAAAAAATACAGAAATCAAACAAGCCAGCCGAGTTCCTGCCCTAGAAACCTTAAGGAGAGCAAATCCTGCGCCCACCACGGTCGTGTCTTGAACGAAGAGCTACAATAATGGCACAGGTATCACCTTGATGCCTCTATAAAAGGAACACTAAATTCTCAACTCTCTTGAGTGTGTTTAGTAGCACAACTACGATGTGGCTCCATTATGGGCGACATCTGGTTTTGGTTCAGGTAAATAACCAACAATTCTTGTTCGCTAAACCTACGCTCTACGCTGCTCTTTTTGTTCTACAGCGCCCACCCATCTACTTTGCCATCGCGAATGAATGTACGCACATGCTGCAAACGTTTTCATTCATACCTGTGATATATAAGTGAACCCAGGTCCCTAACTCTTTCAGGGTCAATGATGTAAATATACGGCGCCGTGAACAAGTCCAAAATGGCCAATGCAGTATATTTACGGTGCCGTCTGTAGGTTTAAAAAGCGCGCCAATGTCATAACTTTTTCTTTTCTCTAATGTGCTGCCACTATGTGAGAATACAGGCAAATATTTTCGCGCGCCTATTTCACTCGGTTTCGTTGCATGGTTTGTTTTAGTGCTAGTTTGCTCCGGCATGTCTATATACTACCGCTAGCGCATTGAAGCGCGCGCTGGTGGGCGGCGGTATGGGTTTTGTTCCGCTGGCGGTTTCGGCTTCTTGCGCTTGCAAAACTGATGGCTATCTCGTAACTAATCGCTCAAAGGGCGACCACTTGTTTCTCGCTCGTTTAGTGCTCACAGGGGTGTGCATAGGAAGGATGTCGCCGTGCATGCATTTCCGTTACTTTTTTTTTTTTTTTGACACTCGCGAAAACTAATTGCCTCTGGTTATCGATAAGATGGAGATGGGCGGAAGCTTGTCAAACGTTTTGCTTTATTGACTGGCACACAACCGCACAGTTTTCTCGAGTGCACGCACCTACGCAGTTCGATTACGCTGTGGATGTAAATATTAGTGTAAGAGCAGGAACAATTGAGACTTGCGAAATATTCTCGTGTGCGCATTTTCAAAGCCCTGAACTGTGCGTATAACAACGCATCAAATTTTAACCCTTATAAGTTTCTTTCCTTTCTTATTGTCGTTATTCATCAATGAGGAGTACATATATACCAACGCAAAATATATTTTCCTCACTTTACGGTCACTCTAGAAAAATGACGGTAAATTTTTTTTCGAAATAGGTCCCTAAGAAGAACTGGAATCTGCAATAAAAAATCGACGTTACGAGGCAAAAGACGTGGGAAGTTTTAGCAGCCCCCGATCAAATTCGCACTGGATTGTCATCTCTTTCTTCTATATTAAGACCATTCGTAATAAGATGTCACAAAAGGAAAAATTGCTCGAAATAAGAAAAAAAATTGTTTGGACGAAGTCGGAGATGTCTGTTTTTTCATTCCTCCGATAACATTAAGAGAAGAATTCACGCACGCACTTTCCGAGCGAAATTAAGTGGATAAAGTCAGTCTCAAAACACGAATAGATGACGTGGTAGACAAGGCCCGCCGTTATATCTCCTCGCCCATTTTGGGCTACCTGATGTCGATCGTGAAACACGGGGCAGTCGGAACACCTGATTATAGACACGGCAGTTCAAAATTAGGCATCGATATCCAACCTAGGAATGTCGAAATTGCTCTTCGGTATCGCGAGTTCCAGCCTTATGTCCGCACCGTTTGTTTTCATGGTACATTTTAACCTTGAACAGTTATTCAATCTCTATAGGCACCGGGCGGCCGTCGTAAGGTGCCAGCACCGCCTCAGAGACGTGCCTGCGAAGAGCGGCGCAAGTGGCAGAAGTCGGACACCGAAATGTGAAGCAGACGACGGGACGAAGGCGTTCGCGCTGCTTCCAGTAATTTCGCACTGCGGGTTTTAAGGCCTCGCGTAGCGGAAAACGAGTTTTCGTGCCTCTGTTTTTGAGAAAGGTCGCCACTTGTGCGAGGCAGGCCACATTCATGGCACCAGGTAACATATAACAGCATTTTATTGCAAATTGCGATGCCAATGCACCCCGCAAACAGAGCTCACAGCGGTAAGCTAAGCCGTCCAGTACCAGCATTTGTATTCCAAATGTTATTTTGCTGTGCAAGGTAAGATTTCCCACTATTACACTCGTGTAAATAGGGAAAGATAAAAAAACGTTTCACCGACGATGGATGAATGATGTATGAAATACATACTACTGGGTATGTATCCATGGGACCGCTGGGTATGTGTCCCAGGGGTCAACGGGTATCTGCCGCTCTTATATAGACCTATTCTTTTATTCAACTTAGGTGAGTGCAAGTATCATATCACACCTACACGGCGACATTCATGCAATGCCTTTTATCTCTTTTTTTTTTTTTGCGAGTGGGCGTTGTCATTGACGTCACCTTTTTTTTTTTTTCGGCTTACAAAAAGCGCGTTCTTACCAAATGTGACCTTCAACATCAAGTTAGTTCTCTTCAAGGGCTTTGACTGGGCGATGTTGAGATAAGAGGCTTTCGCTGATAACAAAGTGCTTCGAAAGCCCTGCTCTGACTTTCTCGTTGATCATGACACCACGAAGTATTTGTTAGAAGACTACTAAGATTTTCAGAGTCATTGGCATGGTTATGCCCGATAACATGCACGCCTGTGCGTGTAGTATTCGGCTCCAATAGCGGCTGTGCGACGGCATTAAATTCTTGACCCCACAGACATACCAACATAATGTTGAAATTGTACCATGTTTCTGTCATGCCGATGCCGACTATAGTCGACTACCTCTACAACGAACGTCTCTTGAACAGAATGTCCTGTATAACGAATGCATAACTCTGCCCTGTTCTTGTGTGACCTGTGTGCTGCGCGACATTTACAATCAAGCGACCTGTAACACGAAAGATTGTGGACGCCCAAAGCACTACGTTATAGAGCCGACCGACTTCATTATACTTCTTGGAGATGACTGCTTCTTATAGGTCACATCGCACATAGCACAAGCTAGAGCACTTGTGTGCGCTTTACCTTTCTATCGGCTACTAGAATTAATTACTTCCTTTCTTGCGACACGAGCGAGAGCCTGTTAGTTTGTCCCATTCTCGCTTCTTGGCAGCGAACGCTTTGTAACGCTTTGTTAAACTGCACTCGTCCTTCGGCGTCGACTCTCATTCCCCAGTGATTCCCTCGTAGCAGAACGCCAAGAAACCTGGGCGAGACATCGTACCGCCTTCAGGTTCGGCCGAGGTTCTACTGTTTCTTTCTGGAGTAACCAATTCACCGACGATTACTATCCGCCGTAATTATAAATCTATTCGAGATTTCATTTCGCGATATATTAACTTCCGCAGACAATCTGCTTGTGCACCACATTGGCATTGCAAACAGAGCGACATGTGGCACGACTACCTCACTAATCGGGAGATCGCGAGAGGCTGCGCGTGGGTGACGCGTGCGCGCGATTCACAGTAGCCGCCGCAGACAGACATCCCCTCATGCAGCGCTTTGTTTCCGTATATCATATCGATAAACACGCTCCCGCATGCTATCGGTGAACAGACGACAGCGCGCTACTTTGGCGCCATCTCGTAGCGGTCGTCGCCGCAAAGCGTTTATTGCGCGGCACTACGCTTTTCTTCTCACGCCGCTTTCGCCACATCCTTCTCCATCAGTTTGCACCTCATGATTTCGCGGACCCCTCCTCCTCCGCTTTCCTCCTCGCGCTCTATTTGCTATTCCCATCTTTCATGCCCCGCTGCACTTCGCATTCGCTCTTTCATCCTACACAGTGCTCGTTCGCTCGGTTACTCTGACGCTCAACAAGGGAACGGGCGTCTAAGAGCTAACTAACTAACTAACGTTATGGACAAAGAGAGGAGGCCTACGTCTGCCCCTTTTTGTTTCTTGAGGTGCTTCGCTGATCGCACAAGTTCCCGTTCTCGGTTCGTCCTAATTCCTCTTGTGTTTGCGATCTTTCCACATTCCTAAAGTCTTGAAAACTAGATAAATCTTCAGACATGGTTCATTTCACACAGCTAAGCGCGACCAGAGCCTTCGGTGGCGACAAGTCTAAACATGCCGGTGCACAGCAAACAGACATGCGAACGCATGTAGAGCTGGAAATCGCGAGGAAGGAAAGTATGCCATAAAAGGAACACTGATCCACTGATAAGACGACAAAATGGCGAGTACAAATCTGAGTGTTCGCCTTCGTAGCCCATGGCTTCTGAGCCGTTAGAGCTGCGGAAGCGAAGACAGGCAATTCCCATGGGACACGAAGCTCTTCCGAAGAAACAGTTCCTGTGTTAATGTTAGAAGTGTCAGACAATACGAAAGCAGCGTTGGAAATATGCAGTCCTCTGCGATTGAAACGCAATACAGGGAGCGTACGGCTGCCACCGTCTCTTTCTTTTTTTGCGACCACACATTAAATCAACGTAGCTGAGCCCGGACCGGCCGTCACATGCCGTTACATTCATGGCGCCGCGGCATAAAGGCCCCACCGGTCCCAACTCATCCCGCGCCCTGTGACTATAGCGTATTCTATGTGTGCTCTCAATAAGGCACCGTGTAACCAATAAAATTCTCTCATTCTTGTTTTTTAAGCAGTTTATCTTTTCTGTTTCTAAATGAAGCAGCACAATGATTAAACAAGTGATTAAACAACGTAGGGGAAATTACTTGTGCTTAATAAATGAAATAAGGAAACGATAAATTAATGGAAATGAACATTTATCGTTTCTTTATTTGACTTATTAAGCCCAACTAATTTCCCCTACGTTGTCCTTGGTGTCATTGTTTGTTGACTTCTTGTGATATAACTAATAAAAATCCGGCCCCTCGAATAACCCCCTTTCTGCTCGTTTATTACATAATGAGGGTCTCGAATCCGGCAACGTTGATGCCTTGGGGTAGCATGTGTGGGTTTATTGACAGGTTGCCTGCACCAAAGAATATCACGTTCTCGTGACGCCTGCGGCAAAAAGGATGTTCCACATCCGCCGCCAAGGTCTGTGAGTGGTGGCGCTGGCTAACACTCTCAGGGTTCTACTAGGAAACATAAATACCCAAGAAAGTGGATGGGGAAACGGCTCCGCGGTAGCTCAAATGGTTGACCATGACACGTGAAATGCGAAGGTTGTGGGATCGTTTCCCACCTATGGCAAATAGTTTTTTCATCCACTTTCATTTTCATTAATTTATCGTTTCATTATTTCATTCATTAAGCACAAGTAATTTCTCCTGTGCTGTCCTTGGTTTCAGTGTTTGTTGACTTCTTATGATATGACTAATAAAAATTGGGACCTTGTTAACCCCTTTCTTCTCGTTTAGGGAATTAGTTTAGAGTTTCATAAGGTGCCCTTAAATAATACCGAGTGTATTTCAACAGGCCAAATTGTACGAATAGGTCGTATTATACGCAGAAAACATCTACAGACGCTTCTTGCAAGTTTTTTTTTTCATAAGAATAGGATGATTAGATTATGTGATAAGGGGTTGGGATAAGATGACAAGTATGGTGCATCAAAATACAAGTCTTTAGCGAGAAGTAATTAAACTTGTCAACGTTATATTATAGCGTATTCCTTTCCACGTAGCGAATACAATAAAAAAAGCACTTACAAAATTGCACTGCTCTTAGCTTGTAGCAAAACAGCCGCTGCTATAATTCTTTTGATTTCCTTACCTATTGTGTGTCAACTATCATGACAGAGCCGGTATCAGGGATGTTCAAACATATACATGTAGATAAGCATCAAGATTGGGAGTGCACATGACGAAAGTGAAAGACGGTGATAGACAATCCGATGGAGCGACGAACAACTCAGCAGTGTTGTACACTACGCACGCAAATGACGGTGCTCGTCGTCGATGCCGCCAAATGAAACTGAATCAACTAGGCTTGTGTCTTCGAAGAAGCAAGGATTCAGAGAAGAAGCAAGATAGCAAGCATTGCAGTGAGGAAGACTGCTCGGCGAAGAAGTCCACGCGGACGGCAGGAAAAGCAGTGTGGTAGTCCAGCTCAAGTGGCTCGGCTCAACGACGCATCAAGAAGGCGGCGCGGACATACAATGAGAAAATCTTTCCGAAGGTACGACGCCCTTCCGCCTGAAATTAAAGGTTTCCAAGACTAGAGGCTAGCGCTAAGCTAAAAGCTAAAATAACTGTACGAATTATTTCGGAATGCTGAATATTCAAGTGGGAGAGCGAGGAAGACGGCGCTGGCTACAGGAGTCTAGCCTTGCAAAAGGCGTGTCCTCTGACAAGACACTAAACAACGCAAACAATGGGGGAATTTTTGGCAGCCCACGATGAAACTCGCACGAAGTAGGCATCTCTGTTGCCTGAAATTAAAGTAATTCTCAACAATATGTTCCAAAACAAGAAATTGTTCGAAAGAATGACAAAAGAAAAGTTGGACAGAATGGAGGATGACTGTTCTTTTTTTCCTGCATTACCATCAAGAGTAGAAGCCTCGCACGCGTGGGCCGAACGAAATGCAGTTGTGTAAAGCGAGTCTAACAGCAAGAAGGGATGACGTAGAAGAGAGGAAACGCCGTGCGATATTCGTGTACCTCCTATACAAAACACTTTCTACATAAAAATTTTAAGGGCTCGTAGTCCGGAATGTACTATTGGCCACGCGGACGAGGATGTAAGTCATGTTCTGGTAGAATGACCCGCGACACGAGACACACAGACAACGCTTAGGACGTGATTAATGGCATTACATCGCGGGCCTTTCAGGCTCGGGAAGATCTTGGGTCCTCGGCCATCATACGCATTGCAAAGGTGAGCGTTACTGGCCCTTCAAAAATTTCCAGAAGCGAACAATATTCTCGGAAACTATTGAGTAGGGTGTTTACATGTGATAAGCGCATTCTTTTTTTTTTTTGCCTGTCATTGGCCCCACCCATTGCCTCGTGTTATGTACCTTCATATAGATCTAGTCCGTGCTTTCTTATATGCCCTAATTTTAGTCTAGTTATGTGACCGGGCTTTGTGTTTACTTTATTGCACATATGTGACAAGACTGTGTTTTTACAATATGGAGTTGACTTTCAGTTATCGTGCAGGATTAGTGTACTTATGGGACTGGAATTTGGGTTATTATGATTTCATTATATTGAATACGTTTTATTCTTTATTTAAATCGCTGTGTGAAAAAGAGTAGGCGGTGCCAATTAAAGGCGACATCTCCTACATACCATATAATAATAATAATAATAATAATAATAATAATAATAATAATAATAATAATAATAATAATAATAATAATAATATTTATTGTTGCCGTCTTACAATAATCGTACATCAGAAGACAGGCCCGTCAAAGCCAAGGAAGTGGCTTGCGTGACTTGGCCCGGCATGTCGGCAAACAAAGTCAATATGGCAACATGTACAGAAATTAAAGGCTTGTGAAGTTTATCACACAACAATGAAACAGAAACTCAGCTGAAATCAGTGACAAAAGAAATACAAGAAACAAGAAAAGAGAAATGTAGTATTATACATATCTTATAGTGCCTTCAACATTTTTTTCAATGTTCCTTTCGAAGTCGCAGTAAATATATGATCAGGTAGGTCATTGAATATTATTGGGACATAAGCATACCTACTAGCTTTACCAAATCTTGTGTTGCAGTGCGGGACTATAAAACGCAATGTTTTCCGCAGTGCACGGGTAGCAATATATTCCTGTTTGAAATCAGGGTTCCAAAAATGTTTTACCACAACCGTTTGAGTGAACAAAGACCCAGATGTATAAACAAGTTCACATTGTCGGCCGAGGAAGAGTTATAAGCAATGGACTTCAACATATTTTTTAGAATTCTGTCAATTCGACAGAGCCATCGAGATGAGCAAAACCCGAACAATGTAATGCCATAACGCAACACACTGTATGCTAAGGCGTGCATGATAGTGATTTTTACAGACATCGGAACAATGGATTTAATGTTAAAAAGCAGCGAGGAAACACTTCTGAGCCTGCCGCAAAGATATGTCATGTGATCATTCCATGAGAGGTAATAATAATAATAATAATAATAATAATAATAATAATAATAATAATAATAATAATAATAATAATAATAATAATAATAATGATAATGATAATAATAATAATAATAATAAAACTCGCCTTTTTTGAGCTACCTGATGGCGATAACACTTGATAATGGAACACAGTAGTTTCAAATTATTGATCGATATCCAACCTTGGAATTTAGAATGTGCGCTTCGGCTTGACGAACTCCAGCCAATCAAACAGAGGCCAATTACTGTAGAAGTCTCACATTTAAAAGTCAGAGAGCAGGTATTTTCTGATGCAAAAAAAAAAAGATTAAAAGGGACCAACTGAGTATCAGACGATTACTCTCCTAATGATCGCTTTGCTAGCAAACACCTAATAGAACTTGGAAAAGAACAAGGCAAGGTCATTATACTGCGTCCAAAGAAGCTAATTGTTGACCACGGGACTTACACCTTCGACCACTCCAGCTGAAAAGCTGCACCATGTGCACCACATTTATCTCGTAACTCTTTAGGAAGCATGAAAATTAACTCGATTCCATTATTGCACACAAACATAATAAGTGTGTTACGCCCCCCCCCCCCCCCCCCCAAACGCGATTCACTTTGTAATCTCATTAGTACTACAGCATCTAAAAATCGTTGCTCTCGACGAAACACAGTTATACGTACCCGTTAATGACTCAGAGCTGTTATCAATCTTATCTTTCCTGACTGACACATTTTGTCATGTCTCAAGTAAAGCGGGCAGGGGCATTTTGATGGCAATCCACCATAATATTCGCTGCTCCCCACTTGTCGTTTCCAGTTCTCTTAGAATCTTGTTTGTTCTATGGGATGGCTCATACTTCCGGTTCTATTTGGCTTATGCTATCGTCCTCTAATTCCGAAGCCTCATTTAACGCTGAACCGCACCAAACACAATTCTTTGTCTAAATCTTATCGCAATGCGTTCATCGTACTCCTTGGGGACTTTAAACTTCCCGTTTTAACCGGGTCTGGCCTAGAAGTTACAGCATCGAAAAAAAATCTTAGAAAGGGGTTTTGCCAGCACGTGCCTTCCGTTTTAACTAACATAGTCTGTTCAGATATCAACCATGCCATACAATTACTCTCCAAGCATTGCCTACCTTGTTGTAACCTCACACTCTGAGAACATGTCGTCTATTACATATGCCCCTGGACTGAGTGATCATACATTAATCCATGGTACATTTAACTTGCAGATGCTATGCCTAAAGAATCAAAACAAAAATATGACTCTTTATGATATAGCTGATCTTGAAAGGATGAACGCGTCCCAAAGGCCCTTATTTTCTTAATCTATACTTATCACCTGCCAACCAACAGTTCTTCTGGTACTAGAATTTCGCTGACAACCGTGTTTTGTATCGCCCTCTTAGCTCTAATGATAACGCTATCTAGCGAACGGACTGGCACACAATAGAAATTTGGTCCCAATGTTGGCTAATGTCGCTAAATATTTTTAAAAAAACGCCTTTCTTTGCACCGACAGATCTCCTCCCCAGGACACACATATCTCATCTCCGTAGTTGAGAGACCTGTAGCATCGTCACATAAATATTTAGGCGTCAATAGACCCCATTATCTCCTTTGGTCGTCTCTTGATACGGTCATTACTAATGAAGCTAACGACCTCATGAATTACATAAGACCTAACTTGCGTCCGGCCCTTTCATCCGTAAAGCTACTGACCTATGAAACATTCGTACTCCCTAAACTTGAACATGCATCTGCAGTCTGGGACCCTGGTCATATTATTTAAACTCTCGAATTTATTCGGAATCACGCAGTCAAGTTGATATTTTAAGATTATTCATTTTATTCCAGTGTCTTAAGTCTTAGAACCAACGCTAACCTTCCTATCCTTGATGTGCTCGGAAACGTATCACGTCTGTGTTCCTTTAACAAGCTTTTCCACTCCCCTCTTGCATGCTTCGTCATCACAGCCTCTCATGAATTGTCGCAACGGCAAGCCCTCAAAAGCCGCGTATACCCCAGCTGCGCACGCTGCTGCGCGCAAAAAATCGTTCTTTGTAAGAACAGCAACAGACTGGAAATATCCACCCGCCAACGCTTTGCACCACACCAGTCCTGATCACTTCAAGAAATACAACAAAGAAGCGATCCGCTGTTCCTAGAGCCCACCAAGAAAGAAATAAAGAAAGATCAAAATAAAGGCTCTGAGGGTCGCCATAGTGAAAAGTTCCGTATATGTTTTCGCTATCTGTGGTTCCTTAATGTCCATTTAAAGGCCATCGTTTTACACTTCGCTCCCATCGCAAAGCTCCCATCCCGCCGCGACAAGAAATGGCTCCGCCATCCTTGTGCGTGGAATCTGAAAGCGTTCCTAATACCCCAGTCACACGGGCAAACTAAAGTGCACTTTCAGCAAGTGCGCTTCAATGCTCTGAAGTGTAATTTTCGCGGCGCGCTGCTACACGAGAAAGAAGAGTGTTCTTTCAAATTGGTGGCGACGGCGATAAGGAGTAAGGAGGCAAAGCGTACATTTGTTAACTTAAAAAGGCCCGCACAAAAACAGTTTGTTGCCGTTAGTAACAGCATTTACAAACGTGTTGCCGGCGCTCGTGTGTCTCGAAAGCGGTCTGCGCCGTGGCTATAGTGCGTGCCCACGGGGTCCTCATCTCCAAAGCGATCTGCGATGTTTACAGTGTGGGCGTAGTGCCGGTAGCTTCGCATGCGCTGTGCTTTCAACGTTTCGTACGCCTTGAAGCGACAGACGCACGGACGCCAATTGGCTCGCGGCTAATGCCGCGATTCCTAACTCCAGCGTCTTCACAAACAGTTTCCGCTGTCATCGAGCGATGCGTGTTCATGTTTACCTGTGCGCGCGAGACACCGTGCTGGTTAATTTAGTTAAAACGCATTGACGGGCTAGCTGGTTTGAATCCATGATAGAATGCGTAAGCGCGACTGAACAAGAACGTAGAAAGAAGCAGACGCACAAAGACAGCGCTGTCTCCGTGTGTCTATTTCTTTCTACGTCCTCGTTGAGTCACGCTTACACATTCTATCATTGTTAATTTAGTTAGTAAGCGAATGTTTACAAATTGATACGGCTTATAAAACCACTATTCTTACTTCGTACAGCTATTTAGTAATTTGCTATAGCAATCGGCGCTTCGCCTTTCCGGCGAACTGCGAATTTCTTCCCCTGGGGGATGAAGAGTTTGCTGTTCACTTCTTTTTATTAATATTATCCGGCTTGAACAGCGTTTAAGAAATTGAAGAAAAAGAGAACTAAACAGCCCAACGTTTTCACTACGCTCGCAAGTTAAATAACTGCAATACGAAAGGCAGTATTCGGTTTCTTTTGACGTCACCCTATTTTCGCACGAGCAAATAATCACCAACAGGCTCAGCGGATAACTTATTGCCTTTCCAATCGCTTACTTAATTTACTGTCGGCAAAGAGACCCGAGTTCATTACCAAATCGAAATTTGCGATTACTGCCTACAACGAGAGTCATTTTCTGGAAGCGGCCGCTTTCCGCAGAGAGAAAAAAAATAATAAGTTTGCGTTAATGCCCTCGTTAGGCAGTCGGTAGACAACGACGGGAGCACTGCTCATTCTTTGTCAAATACGAATATGACAACCCGGGAATGACTGTGTGCGCAGGGCTATCTCAGTCGGCTTCATCAGTGGCGTCAGAATTCCCTTCGATTGAGAAAATAATGACAAAAAACACAAACAAAAAACAAACAAGAAACGTAGTGAAAATTTTTGAAGAGCAGTGCAAGACAGCACAAATCGCATTTCACGATTATTTGGCGCAACAGAGCGCACTGTTGGACGGAGGACTGTAATTGCAAAGTCGGCATGATTAAAAAATAAACGCCACATTTGATCGAGCAGAATCGCGAGCGACTTTATTTGATTGCGACTGTAAATATTAAACGGGGTCTTTAGCACTTTTGCGATGTCGACTGGTTAAACGAAGGAAAGAAAACATTAGCGAAAGAAACCATCATTGAAATACGTAATCCGCGGAATGATTATTCGCTCCTTAAAAGTACTGACAAATAACGTTTCGTTTATTCTGGAAGTCTATAACCTACATGATTAACGTCTTTTACTAGTTTTTCGCAAGTACGCTACAACATTGTATAGTTCCGACGATTTAGAATTATAACAAGTCTATTCAATTTTCATTTTATTTTTCACTACGACAAATCATTACGATTGGGAAAGAGGTTATTTATACTTTGTGCAAAAAATAACAGGAGTAATCATATGTACTGATGTCATACGTGTGGATTCTCTATAAAAAAAACTACACCACGGAAACGGGAGAAAACTCACAATTCGCTTTCACTTGAAGGCTGTCCTCTTTTGCATGAAATCCCCATTACCAGTCCAGTCTGCAGGACTTTCTATGCTGGAGAAGGCTGTGTGTGTAGAAGGTGTACATTATTCCCATCAAGGATAATCACAATCTAGTCTTATTATGTATAACAAACAATTCAAGGAACCATACACAGTAAGCATTTTCTTTACCTTGCATGCACAAAAACGGGGGATGTATTCAGAAAACCCATATGGTTCTTCAGCCCTCTAACCACACATTCAATATTCTAACAAGATTCCAGGACCAGACATTAAGAAACATTGATATCATCAGAACAAATTTAAGATAATTAGGGACACGTAGCAAACGACCCTTTTAATGCGATAACATCATAGGCCCACTTCACCTGCTTTGTAGGTATCGCGTTGCTGACGAAAAATGTGTTACCGATCCCGAAGGCAACGCAGTCTAATTCGGCGTCTCAAAGAGCTATCTGTTGTTAAGGGCTGACGCGACAAACTAACAGATGGCGCACACGCTGGGCGTTCTAAAGAGTGATTAACGCCGCGCATTCAGAAATGCATCTTAACTTGAAGCCCGTGCGTGACTTGACATAAATGACGCCTGACGTGAACGCGCCCAAGACGCTCATTGCATCTCCTTTGGTGCCTCCATGACAGGCGTCATTTAAGTCAAGCGTGCGCTTTAAATTGAGATGCATTTCTGAATACAGGAAGTTAGGCACGAAAATAGCATGCGCGCGATCGCGGCCCACTGGTGGGCATTGGGCTGCAGTGCTGGAAGACACAATCTCGATGCCACCATCGATCACACATTACGTTATAGAATTACAGTCAGGCTTCATCCACTCTGCAGGTATGTAATGAGAAGTGTCCAGGTGCGTTGAGGGCACGTGAGCGCGTCCCAGTGTGCGCGAAATTACAAGTTTGTGGGAAGCAGGAGGGACAGGAACGTCACGTTGATAAACGAGAGTGTGCGAAGTCGCCCGTGACGCACGCGGGCGACTGTCGAGTCCTTACAATCATCACATCCTAAGTAGGCTGTCGCATACACACAGGGCTGCTATGTTCTGGCCTAATTTGCTGTTTTTTTTTTTCAGTAGGGCTCCCGAGGGCCTTCATGGTTAAATAGCGCGTACACATTGCTGCGACACATTTACCAAACGGAATATGTTGTAAGAATATTCTACTTAATAGGACTTATGTGGAACGAGATGAGGAACGTGGCGCTTACCCTTGCAAGCTCTCTTTTCCTTTTTTTTTTTTTTTTTTGTTGGCGCACCGACCTAAATTGCCGAGTCTGCTACCAGCCACGCGGAGCTTCGCTCATGTCTAAACATTCCACCTGGCTCTGAAATTTCAGCAGCGTTGTTGGAGAGCGCGCTTCTATTAGTACTCATGAGTGACCTAGCTTACCTTCCCTTAATCTCCTAATCCTTACACCATGTCCCCTTGCCATTTATTCCATATGACCGATACCAAAGGATTATATGCAAAGTGAGTAACAAGCACCTTAGTCATACAAGAGAACGTATGTGCCGCTGAGCTCAGGGGAAGCAAAAAGTCTGGGCACCCGTGTGTGTGAGGGAGAGCGTGCGTACGCGTTTCACCCTTGTTTGTTTTTGAACGTGCTGCGCAACGTAAGCGTTCAAGCCGATTTTCGCAGCCAAGTCTCAATGGAGTTGCGTGTCAAAAGCATCAATATGCAGGAAAGCACGGCTTATGGAATATCGATAGCAGCCGCAGCGCGGACATATGTGCAAAGAGCCCTTGATAAATGGTAAACACGGCTAAAACGGATGTAATGAAGGCGATAAATACTACGTCGCCTGCAGCACATTCTTTTCCACGTTCAAGGTGATTTTCAACTCTCGATGTGTAGCAGTATAAGTAAAAAAAAAAGTACTTCGCTAGTTCTATAAGCACATCCATTGCGCATGTGAACGGATATTTATTGCCTTGCGGCTTTAAAAAACTGTGATACCTCGCAAACCTGGAAGCGTAAATTGTAGAAAATAACATCGATAGAACACCTGAAGCCAAAAGCACAAAGATTAGACAAATACATGTTACTATACCCGTCGTTCCCGTGGTATAGCTTGAACGCTAGCAGCGCCACCATTTCCTTTATGTAATTTTTGTTGAAAACTGCGCATTCGGTCGCAGCGGATGATTGGGCGGACGCTTCCAAGCACGGGAACTGCGGCACTCACTCCGTCTAATCACGCCGACTGACAGCTGGGTGAGATTAAACACTCAACCGAGCGAAACGAGCTTCGGTGCAGCAACAGATCTGCAAGCAACCTCGGTAGTCGATGCGAGTCCGTTACGGAAGGTTCACCCTATAAGGCCTGACTTCGTTGGGAAATCAATTGTAAACGTTTTATTCTCGACTACTGATTTCTCAGATTATCTTCACAATTCAGACGCTCCGCACTGTACCAGTGTTAGCACTGTTTCAGTTCACTACCTATATAGCTGTTCTTGTTCTTCTGACTAGAGTGACTGGTTGAAATCATTCTTGCGAAACTATTGTGGAAATTCCTTGGCGGTCGACCCTCAAGGGATAACAGTTCCAACCCATGAAAGGCCGATTAACTGCTCTCTGAGCCAAATTCATTATGCTTCAAGGCTACGTCCCCGCTGGCCACCTAAATACCATGGCATTATTTAGAACTGACGTACAATATTATCCCGATTCCATATTCCTTTCTTCCGCAGTTCCTATCTCTCAGAAGCGCCGGCAAACCATGTCGCAGAAAAGAAAAACAAGAGTTCTCAAGCTTATATCGGCAGTGCGAGTACCCATGGACGACATACCGAAAGTGAAAGCAACTTGTTGAGAAGGGTGTTTCACAAAAAGGTTTAAATGCATCTTGCATATAGTTCGGGACTCCCAAATACTGTGAGTGGCACTTGCAAGCGGCAAACTAAGCCACAGGATCATTATAATTAAGTTTCCCTTCACTCACGGTATCTGCCCATCCGCGAATCATTTATCCTTCCCCACGTGTTCAATTTGGAGACCAGCACTCAGCGTGGTTTCTGTTGTTCTGTCGGTTCTTTCCTGTCAGATGCATTTTCAGATCACCTGCGTTCTGCGTTTTCTCTGTCATTCTCTTTTTATTAGCGGCGGTACGCTTGAGGCTAAACATGTTGCTCAACGATGTTTTAAAATGCCGAACCGGGTAATACATTTCGACACCACTCACTCCCACGAGCTGGGTAATCTGTTCGCTTTACAAATGCGAGGAATCCAACAAAGCCCGCCTTCCCCAAGATCCCTATCCTACTCTCCACCCCCTCCCAACATTTTCCTCCAAACTACACGTGCTACATGGAAGAGACGCCATAAGGCAGCCTGGTGCACCCATTACACTGATTGCTCAAGCAGTCAGGTGCGTCGCAGTGTCAAGCAGTTTCAAGGAACTGACTTCCTTTTCTGAAAAGTGAAATGCTTATCCTCTCGGGTCCGTACATGATGCATGCAGTGCTGCAGGGCTGACGCTTGCTGCATGTGCGTTCAAAGTTTCTAATCCATGGCGGCACGTTTGCAACAACAGCACTTTATGTGTGTGTATATATATATATATATATATATATATATATATATATATATATATATATATATATATAGTTCCAGCGTCTATTCTGCCAGTGGTGAATACTTCCCGATAAGTATGCATAACTGTTCGTCATTCAGAATTATATTGTCTTTTGTTTTCAGTTATTTACATTGAACTAATGTGCGTTTCATGCAAGACAACAGCTTTCTTTTTATTCCAATTTTTTTTTTGCCTGCCATCACTAAATATTGCTTCTGACTTCCGATTCCTTACCTTCGAGGTCTCGTTTCTTAATTTACATTGTCGTCGTACTTGCATGAAAGCTCACCGCTTCTTCTTGTCTCCCTTTCGGGATAGCCCAGAGCTATCGCCAAGGGTTAGAAAATCTTCAATTTTTTTTCTTATTTGCACGGTACTCATTCAGATGACTTTGCTTGTTTTCGATATTTCGATTTCTCGAAGAATCAAGAATATCTAAAAGTGTATCCATGACATTAACTGTGATCGCAAGAAAAGACTTCGCATTTGTGAAAGCAGCTCATTCCATGCGGCATATGCACATGTTCGCGTTTCCGTAACCCATTTTGAATGCGTATTCGCTTGGTTTTCGGGTGAGTGTTCGCGAGCCTTTGCCACCGACGACACTTTGCTCTTCCGCATGAAAAATGCGAATTTCGCAAACTGCTCAGGAACATTTTTCAGTCCACCGGTCTGTCAGTGTTTATGTAGCGCACGTGTGTGTGTGTGTGAACTTTACGAGTGCTGTCAGTACATTTGTTTCTGTTTCTTCGTTTGAAACTTTCACATAGATGATTTGGGACACATCTATCAATTAGGTAAAGTATAACCAGCGCCGTCTACTTGCACGCGCACTTTTTTAATACGGTACACTGGGAGAAATTAAGAGCGATGAGATATAGGTCTTGCATCTCTGTATGCTTAGTTGTCGAGTATGAAATCTTCCAAAGCACTGCACAGAACATAGGAGAAAGGAAGCTTAATAGGACGCACACGGGCGTGAAAGGCGTGCTTGCCACTAACAAGCGTTTCTGTGGCTTCTCGCTCGTTGTCGTTTCGCTCAAAGCACCAAGCTTTCCGTAAGATGGTGGCTCCTCGAAATGAATCTCTCTCTCTCTTCTTTCACCATAAAACTTATAGAACACGTTTTCTTTTTCTAGCGCATTGGACTGAGAACGGCTGGACTCCAAATGCCGAGAGGCTCACAAATCTTCGCCACATGCGGGATACGAGCGAAAAACTGGAAGAGCAGGAGAATTAGGGCGTGAACGCGACTCCTGCAGGTGCAGGACGTTCGCTGTGCCTGAGCTACGTCGTACGTTTGTAATAACGTCGACTGATTCTGCGCTTATATCAAACAAACTCGCACGAATTCGCTCGAGCGTTCAGGGCGCCATGCGCTGACGTCAAGCCAGCTTGCATAACTTACCGCGTGCGAGTCGTATGCCAGTGCATTTTTTTACGTTTATATTTTTGTCCGTATAATTTCTAAACTTCTCGTCATTTCTTATGGACCAGAATCCGCAGCGCTTGCGGAAGGCCGCCATCTCTTTGCGGGGGCTGCGGCGAACTAGTGGAAAGGGCGATCGCGATGGCTTTAAGCCTGCTTTTAATGATTACATCGCGTGATTGCCGCCAGCGTTCGCTTGTCGCGGATACAGCCGTGACGAGCCCGGAGGCCCTGTGGCCACAGCCCGCCGCCTCAATAAGCCTGCAGTCTCTACGCAGGCCGTGCAGATAGCTATAGCGAAGGAGGTTCAGATTAGCGCGCTTGCTGTATACGTGTCTTACAAAGTAAAATTTCCTGGTTCATATTTCAAATAAACTTAGTAGCCGTCATCAATATGCTGTTATTAAGCTTCCCTTTGTTTTTTCCTTCATCAAAGTTCATTCAAAAAATGCCGTCAACGAGGCCGTCATCGCACCAGGATGCTTTATTTTATGGAAACACAACTTGGCTCGAGCGCGGCATATGTGTGTGTAGACTTGGCAAAGAGGCTTGCATAGAAGCCTATACGTTAAAAAGTATTGCTGGCTCTCTCGTAATCAAGAGTAGATGAAAGCATGCAATGGCAACCGGCAAAGCAGGTTTGTTGAAGATGATGCCAGCCACAATCTTAAAACGGGTGTAATGCATGTTCGCAACGGCACACCATATCACACCGCACCACGCCATACTGTGCACTGCTGCACATGGACGCTGCCCAGCTAGAAGAAGAAAACCGGCTGAAGGGGGCACGACAGGCAGCGAAAGACACCAGGGAGACAGAGCGCACTGCCCAGACAGAAGTAAAGCGCCTGAAGGAGGTAGCGTGGCGCCATCTCTCTAGGCGACGCAAGACCCGCGACGCGGAACTCACGGACCGCTGGTGTTAAAAAGGCGACAATAAAGTATATGGTGCCCTGTATTTGCCTTTTAATCTTTGCTTTTGGAAATGACACACAAAAGTTCAGCGTACTAGACGTTACACCTTGGCTGATATTGTTAACGAACATGAGGAAGAACTCGGAAGCAATATTTTTTGAAACTTGTTTGGGCATTAAGTGTAGCGTATGTAAGGTGGTCCACTACCAAGGGTTAGGGGCGAGAGACCCAATTTTCTGAAGCTTTGTCTAGTTGCCCGAATGAGCTTGTTTCGTCCTCACAACTGGCCCGGATAACGGCTCTTATTTTTGTCTCAGAATTACTTGAAGGTCACCGACAACGGCAGCTAAAAGCTTTTCATGCTTAACAATGTTATTCGTAGACTTTCCCACGACATTCTAGGGCGGTGGTGACTCGCACCCAGGCTTCTGTACAAACGGTGCCTGGTGTGACAACGTGCGGCCGGGGCGTTTCACAAACACAGTGGTGTGTCTCAAACGTGAACAAAGTTGATCATTTCTTTTTTTCTTCTCTCTGTTCATTTTTGGCGCAGTAAGAAACTTTCTATGGGGTATGTAACTTCCCTTTTTCTAACTCCTGTTCTCTCTGCTATCTTCTCTCATTCTTTTCTCCTGTACACTTTTTCTCTTCTGCTCGACCGCCTTTAGGTTTCAGCCAGTGTCGCCAGCAGAAATTTTCATTTTTTTTCTCCTTATAAGGACCACAGAAAGAGAAAGACGAACTTCCGGGAAAGAGAAAACAGGTGAGCGTCAGGGACGGAAAAAAATGAAGTCCCATTAGATACTCCTCGTCAAGTTTTCCTGATTAAGAAGCAGGTCTCTCGAGATTCCAACAAGTAGGCTTCGCCTTAGCATGAATGTTTCCTTCCTGTTGTGCTTTGGAGCTTGTATGGTGGGGTTAAAGCCACCGGAATGTTTCATTGCGGTGAAACACCTTGTGCACTAAGGATAATGAGCAACTCCTTCAAATAAATGGTTGTTTCTTTCATTAATTTTACAGTCTCATGGCCTGCTTTCTTTAAAACAAGTAAATTTACAATTATGATAAAAAATTTACGAACATTTACTAGCCTTTTTCCATTCTCTCCAGCAATATGACTGCCACTAGGAACACTGTCTAATAACACGTCTGTACTCAGTAAGACCGTTTTTATCCTCTAAACATTTTTTCCTCATTTTGTACAAACCGCCCAATTCTCTGTCCTTCTCCACAGTGGGTAACTTACACTTGTTCAGACAAAATAATGATGACTGTGTACCAATACCTGACGTAAACGGCAAAGCGGACGGCTAAGCGGACAGCGGCCATCCTAAGTCTCGTTCGAATTCCCCCCGAAGACGTCAAAGTAGACAACCTCGCTAATACAGCATCCAAGTCAAAACGACGCTGGCTGCATTCCTGTCCAGACAAGCTGTCGGCTGAGCGGAACGTTTGGAAAGCCGACATGACGGTCGTCTGCGCACAAGAAAAGGTTCAAACGCTTTCTTACGCCCTAATGTAAGTAGAATCGTGTTTTCCATAGGTCCGCAGCTGCGAAGACTTAAAATACGGAAATAATGCGTGCTTTTCCCAACTTGTTCTTGGGGCCGCGGGGTGGCGTGACGCCACAGAAGTGTCTTCCATACGTATTCCAGACGGTTCGGGACGCGTTCCATTACGCGGCCTCGAAGCTGTCTCCGCCGTCTCTTTAGCTGTCTATGTAGACTGTCTCCCATGCTGGCCAGAATCGGAACGCACCCAATTTATGTTAAAGGCGATAACAACAACAACAACAACAAGTACTGCAGCGGCTATTACTTGATGCGACATATAAAAAATAATGCTTCATTTTAGCACGGCCAAGTAGTTTTAAACAATTCGCGTTTTCTTTGCGATCGCTGAACAAGAAGGCTGTCCTCTACACGTCAGGAAGTGCCAGGAAGAAGGAGGCGTCGCCATCGAGTTTCCTGAACAGGTCAGCGCATCAGACATCTTGGCCTTCCTAGCTAATTAGGATAACACCACTCTTGAAGAAATGGTCTCCAAGGGTTACGTCAGAGCTGGCCTGCTGGCGGCCGAGTTCAAACACTGTGTCCACGGACCAAGTATACCCACGAAGCAATGACAAGTAGCGATAACCGAATCAGCCTGATCGTGGAACATTCTCTTGTGTACAACCTGTTACCACTATCACTTCACAGGCACTAGCGTCATCCAAGAGCACAACAAACCCGCATGAAGGCTTCTTCGCAAAAGTATTTAAAAAAAGAAAGTGGGGGAGAAGGAAGGGGAGGGGAATTCTGATGGTTCGACTTCAATTACCAAATTTTGAACATCTTTTATAGGTGAATCAAATTAGAGTTTCCATTCATTATTAGCACTTCAGCAGTCTAAGATGGTTTATTATTGTTCTTCTGTTCCCCTTAAACTTCCGGCTGTGCATGTAGAGTTTAGGCTTCCTTTTTGCTGAGGAAGGCCGTATAAGAAGCGCGACCAGCATGTTGTTCTGCGCTGTTTAGTTCTAAATAAGTTTACTTCTGTCATTTTCTTCCGTGCATGAGCGCTTCAGTGTGCTTCAACAGGCCCAGTGTGCTCTGTTCTTGTTTTTGAAATGTGGGACGAATATGTATAACGGCAACATTTTTGGCAGCACAAAGAAGATGACAGACAAATATATAGCTTTTGACTTCTGGCGTGCCTTGCAAAATATTTAGAGGCAGAAACAAAATTTGACGCGCAGGGCTACTGCCATCGCTAGACACCGAGAGCAGCAAAGTTCACCATATTTTCCTCTTTACCTTGACACATTTAACACTTTTCGCGTTCATGTCGCCCTCGGTTTTACGATAGCTGTGCCCCGTGGTGATCGTAATGCACGGCTCTACGGCAACGATAATGTGCACTGCGCCTTAGAATGGCCTAAAAGATGAGGGGCACGAAGAATTTTTTTTAAAAGAAGCAGCAGACCGTCATATAACTGCACAACAGCACGCCGAAGCCATCATACGGCAAGCTTTAAGGCCATGCAACAACGCGCAAAATGTTCGCAAAGCACGGCGACGCGTATACACATTACAATTCTTATCGCAGTCTTGATTTCCGCTTGCACATGCCCTCCTTGTTTTCGTCGGCCAGGCATTCGTTACGATTCAGCTCGGCGCGTTGTGTACGATGCTCCGCAAACACACACGGCTTTGCGCTCAGACCTTGCCGTCCCCACCACGTAGCACTTGCCCAGCGTACTGTTCTTTGATATGCTAGGTACTTCGGCATATAAGACGCCCGTTTCTCTCAAGTAGGTCGCGCGGTTTATGCGCAGTACAGTGAAATGGGCGGTGGAACTTGAAAAAGAAATATTCCTATGCGCGGGAAACTGGAGGGCAGAAAATCTCAGGTGATTTGCATGTAGCGGCCAGCTGCGACCGTTATGCCAGCCCTACTGACCCATCTCCTCAACCTGTGCCTAAACAAAGCAAAATACATATGAATGGAGAGAGAGAAAGGGTGAACTTCAATTTCAAAGATAGTTCAGCGAGTGGCCTACGCAGGAGTAAGGGTCGGTTGGTAATGATCATAAAATAAATAAAGAATACCAAAAAATACATCTTTAAAAACTCACTATCATAACCTGCCGGTCAAGCCGACCTCGCTCACGGACTCCCTTGTAAACTCTCTATTGAAGTTCGTGCAAAAAGAAGAAAAAAATCGCCTAGCACTGAAGTATCCCTTTCGTTTACTCGAAACGCCGAAAGCTTCCGACGCGTAAAACACAAAGAGAAATTATGCGTATTCGTGAGTTTTGAGCGAGATGGAAAATTTATGCTCACCTTAAGAACCCTGTGCGCTCTTTCACTGAATGCCATCTTGTATCATGCTATGCAGTGTCACCTCATATGTCTTAGTTATTCCCGTGTTTCTCGCGACTTTCTACGTTGCTGTGAATAGAAACGATGGATCGCTAGCCTTTCTTCTGCAATATGTCATACTCTGGCAGAAGAGTATGGAGAAAGTACATTGAAGCCAGAGTTGACGGCTTGACACGTTGTTGAGATGGTGAGAATATATCTTTCATATTACTTTCACACACGAAAAATAAAGAAGCACCAGAAAAATAATACTGTTTTACCTTCGGTTCCATAGGCCAACTCAAGTGGAGGTGAATGTTAGGATTTGTCCTTTTATATGGTATGTACATTCGAAAACTGCGTATTAAAAGTGCTCTTTCAGAAAACTTGCCACGCCGAATTCAAGTCAATGAGTTACTTCGTTGCAAAGAAACGCACCACTTTGCATTCAGCAACCGTTTGGCACTTTGCAAGTATGTTAACATGTAGGAAACAACGATTCGCAAGTATTTACAAGCGTTTGGTAACAAACATTCCGCAACCTTCAGTTTTTCCTTTTTCATGTTTGATCTTTCTAGTAATGTTGAAGAGCCCTGCATTGGGACGTATCTTTTGTACCAGAAGGCTGCTTACTCTTCTTTTATGCCTTTGATTTTATAACCCCCCTTACACAGTGCACTCATAGGGCCTGTAAGGTCTTTTAAATAAATAAAAAAAAAAAAACCTAAATTGCCTGCAGCGAACGTTGCGCTGATGAAGCGTAGCAAAAAAGAGAGAAAAGAAACAAATATTCAACGCACTTGTGGGAATTTATATGAGGCGAAGTTTTAGTGAAGTTGTTAATTGGATGCAATAAAATTGTATTCGGAACGTACACATTTACCCATATTTATCGCATACAACGTGCAATCTCGTGCAGTATTTATGTTTATGCACCGGGCACAATCACAAATTTGATACCATGCATTATTTATATTAATTGAGTGCACGATTTGCAAGCTATGCCAAAGTAAAGTGTCAGGTCTTAAGGGCAATAATGAGTCACGTCTTAAGCAGCTATAAAATAAGTGATCGGAATACCTAATTCATATACAATGTCTTCCGCGTACTGTATCGCGCATTACAACCCTGGTGTAGTTGCCTTTCCATACGCCAGTATTTTATATAGAACTCTGAGCATGAACGAATGCCGACTAGACCGGAATTCTAACAGCCTATCCCGTACAAATGACGTCGTCAACCACACGTTCTTCCTCGAAACCACAATGTTTCAAACCACTCGAAACAAAGCAAATTTCAAGTTTTAACTCTTAAGCATAGCCGTCGCAGCCGGAAGGTCGTTATCTACAGACGTCCAGAAGGGCGTATTCGCGAGAACATAGATCTTCGCGAAACCGGCGCCAACCCGCTTCTTTTAATTCGCGGCGTTTGTTGTGAAAGGCGCCCTTCACGGCAAGTGCGTCTCCCCTAATGAGACGGCCTTTGCTTCGCGGCCTTCATATAAGGAATCGTCGCAGGAAGCCTGAGAGCGTTGTTTTCAATGAGAAGCTACTGCTTGCGAGCGAGGAAACTAGAACGCATCTTAAACGCATAGACGCATTCATCTATGCGTCTACGCGATTCCTGTTTGTTGGCGAGCGTATGGGCACTAAACTAAAATAAAAGATAATATGGTTAAAGGTCCCAAATAGCCAAAAGAGAAAGAAAAAGGTTCACATGAACATGTCCTGAAAAGAGCAAAGGAAAACAAGACCACCCAGACCGTGGGAGCCATGCTCAAACAAAGTAAATTCAACATGTACATCTTACAGCAGTCGACACTGGAGGCTAATTAGCATTAACAGCATCACCCTTTCCAGTAAATTCACCTTTCTTTGAGTGCTTATTTCTCAATTAATTAAGCTGCTTCTATTTATATGTCTTTGCCTGCCCTACCAAAAAGTGTGCAAGAAGGTTGTCTACATTATTATTGTGAAATCTGCTCTCTACAGCTATGTTACAGACACGTAAAAAAAAAGGATGCAAGAACGTATTTTATCATAATGTACTATTTTTCTTTCTTGACTCGTCATTATGGCATTAAGTACGAGGGTGAATGAACACCGCTTACTGCTTTCACCATAACGTCAAGAAGTGCCACTAATTCCAATTGGGCTCATTCAGCGCCTCCCTTAACGCACGATGTTGCAGTCAATTCAACGTGGAACCAGAGTGAGCCCGTTAGTGTCTATAACTGCAAAAAAAAAAAGAAAATTGACTCGCCATCCCGGCCTTGTGAAAGTGGAAGTCCAGCGGAGCTGTTTCAAAACCACCACTACAGCTGCTAAAGGGGGGCATGCAGCGCTTAACTTATCGTTGGATTCCTTGTCTTCAGCTTGTTCTTTATTGGAACGTATGGTGTTCTGGGTGTTGTATGGGTGATTTCAATGAATGCGTGCACTGATGGCTTCACTTTGCTCAGCGCTTGTAGCCTCTGCCTGACGCGGGTATGAGCCACTGCTAGCAGGGGTATGCAGCATTGCATGGTATGGTATGGTATTCCTTATGCGATGCATTTTTGCTTGCTTACAGGGGTATGAGCCATTGATGATGATGATAATTTCTACTCACAAACGGACACGAAAAATCCCGACCTCCGAAAGGCTAACAGCCTCGCTGTAAAAAAAAAAGTAATGACAGAAAAAGACATATAAAGTATCGAGAGGATTTCCCACTTGTAGTGAGCTGTGAGAAAAAAGTAGGAGCCAGGTTTTGAAAGTGCAGCAGGCGGCGCTTTCTCCGCTGGTCACATCAATGACGTGCTTTGCGTGGATAAGTTGAGCTCGTGTAGTGGTACTGCTGTGCACTGGCAAAATGACTGCGGCGCCGCGTAAGAGTGCCTAACTGGTGCCTGGCGTTTCCAGTCTGCTCTCGAATAATTGATTGATTGGATTTATTGATAGGAAAGACAGAGAGGCCGACCTGAGCTAGTGCGCTCTAGTCTGCTACTCTGCACTGGGGAAGAGGGAAGGGGAGTGAAAGTACTGGGATAGATGATGATGATAAGAGAAGTGGTGAGTGCTTATGTACATAAGACAGTTGTCTTGCTAGAGCCGCTCGTCGAGCTTGGTGTCCTGCAGAAACTTCAACAATACTTTTGTTGCACGTATTGAAGTCGCAGTGTCAGGCCATGGGCCGAGGATAGCTTCCTCCGACAGTGGTTGCCTGCCAACGCTGGCTAAGAAACTTTCTAGAGTCCTTCGCTCCAGCATATATGCTGGGCAGTCGCACAGTAGGTGTTGAAGTGTTTCAGGCGTCTGGCAGTGATCACAATCAGGACTGTTCGATTGGCCGATAAGGTGTGCGTAGCGACGGGTGAAAGCAACGCCGAGCCGAATCCTGTGTAACAGTGATGTTTTGCTCCGTATAAGCTTCGGGGGCAAACAGAATTTACCGTCTGGGTCAATAATGTGTAGACGTCTGTGAATGTTGTTATAGTGGGCTCTGTAAGCTTTTGTAAGGTCCTGCATGAGTGCCTTAATCATGGAGTTGGTGTCAGGTCGCGAGTAGGCAATCCGTACTTCATCAGAGGAAGAGGACGCCGATCTTGCCTCACTGTCAGCAAGTTCATTGCCAAAAACACCACAATGACTAGGCACCCATTGAAAGGTGATCACGTGGCCACTTAACTCGGCACTGTGATGAAGTTCGACGATTTCCAGCACGAGCAGGTTGTATGGTCCTTTCTTTAAAAAACATTTTAGCGCCTGTAGCGCTGATTTGGCATCGCACAATATCGTCCATTTATGAGGTGTCTGCGTTCTCATAAAACGGACAGCTTCCCGTATGCTCTCGAATAAGATATCCCTATTTTATATGGAAGAACCTAGGTTGCTCTTTCTATGACTGCCGATCATACTATACCACTCCCTTTTCGTGACGCCTTCGGGTCCCGAGAATAACCTAATTATTTATTTATTCCTATTGTTGTGCATTCACATAACTGTGCCGTCGAAACAACGTAACACAATCTGTATAATATTGTCGTGGACATCAACATAGCACCAAAGTGTGATATTTTCTAGAGCAGTAAAGTGTACGTCATTGGAAGCCGCTTTTCTATTACTCTGCAACGCCCGTATCTCAAGTGCACGTGAACAGAAAGCTGCATGTAACAATTACCGCAGAATCGATTCCCATATTCCAGTACACTGACTTAGCTGCTGTAGCGTCCGAAACGAGTGCTCGTCTTTTTTTTCTGACATATCTAAAGCCTGCCAGATCCGAATAAACCAGTGTTCGCAATACACGCAAAGGCGACCAGAACTTCAATATTGAGCGTCTGCAGCACCACGTCGGGCTGCTTGCCGTCCTATCTCGCTCTACGAGGTGCACAACATTTGGTGGTCGATAGAGCTTATGGATTATTTCTTCCTCTGGTTAAACATAGGGGAACGCTACAAACGCTTCTCAAGAGTAAACATTCGGCTGTTTTCGAGCGCAGCCCTGCGAGGCACCCAGCGCCAAAAACAAAGCAAAAAAGAAGTCGGGCACTAATTCACGTACGCACGCACATAAAACCACACAGGGTTGTTCTTATCTTCAAACATGCAGACTCTGAACCCTCGGAAACATTCGGTCTCCCTTCTAAGCATTGCGCCAATGCCAATTCACCACTGGCAGCACGTGCGAAAGCTTCACTGTATGTGAAGCCTACGCAGAACACGAAATGAATAGATGCAATGTACAAAGCTGTGTTGCCGGCTTTGTTGCGGGCAAGTCTTAATGAAGGGCAAGTTAATTGGATTTTTCGGCGCTCGCTTAATTGACTCGCCTTTCGTAAGTGGATTATCAAGCAGGACAACGCTGTAAATCGCACTCTGTTGTGAGGTTGGGGAGTGTTCAACTTCCATCACAATGCGCAGATCGTGGTGTGTTATCTCTGGAGAGTTTCTTCTAAGCTGAAAGCTAACTCATACATACATCGGGGACAGGAAGATGGGGACCCGCCGTGGTTGCTCAGTGGCTATAGTGTTGGGCTGCTGAGCACGAGGTCGCGGGATCGAGTCCTGGCCGCGGCGGCCGCATTTCGATGGTGGCGAAATGCGAAAACACTCGTGTACTTAGATTTAGGTGCACGTTAAAGAACCCCAGGTGGTCGAAATTTCCGGAGTACTCCACTACGGCGTGCCTCATAATCAGAAAGTGGTTTTGGCACGTTAAATCCCATAATTTAATTTAGGAAGATGGGAGGGGGGCACAGCGATTTTAGCTGTGCTTACACAATGCCAACAGGTTGTTTGCTCACGTTTGATCGGCTGCGCTTCCATTCTACGAGAGCCGCTGCTATCCTCTGTTTTCGCTCATTTTCTAATATGCATAACACTTTAATAATGAGAAAACTAAAGAATGTCAGCTAAATTTTATGCTTCTGCTCGTAAATTCACAATTGAAGTAAAACATACACTAGCCAACTAAAGTAAAATTACAATATCGACTCGATGTTCTGAGGACAACATGGGTCTCTTGTTCACAATGCCTATATATATATATACAAGGTAGTATCACAATGCTTTCTTCTGATCCGTATCATATCGTTTCGTAGTCGTAGTGATATAAGTAATCATACCACGAAATCCTCGTCATGCGGGCTTTTTAACGGCCGGGGGGTGCACTTTTCTTGGGCTGGCAATGCATCTTCATTTCCATAAAATCAGTCTTTACAAGCATTACCTTTAATGAATTCGAAGAGCCCGTGCTTTGGTGGGTAAGGTAGTCTTTCCAATGTTCCTAACTGCGCCAGGAAAAAGTACCGTCCTGCACCATTCTAAGCCGGTGACGGGTATTCAAAGATATCAAAACTTCTACTCGTTTGTTTTTTTTTTTTTCTCTGAACAGCATCCGAGAACAAGATGCTAAAACCTATAAAATCTATACAGAAGATAGGATTGTTGTTCATTCGCATATGAATGATATTCTAAACGTGCTGCCTACCTGCTCTCGTATTCAGAAATTATACTACGAGGTTGACATCAACGATGACGTCAATGAGGACGTCAATAGTGACGTCTTTCAGTGTATACAGAGCATCTTCGTGTTCGATGCTCAATCGCTGCACGCAAATTTTAGCAATCGCTGCACGCAAATCAAAAAGCCTTTGTCCATATTTGTTTCCCCAAATTACGGCTGTAAACGCGAAGTCAACATACGCATTCCCATCGGTGGACCTTTCTTGGACCGGCCCGGCGTTACTTGCCGTTGGCTCCGCGGCACGGCGCTGCTGTCAGTTGTTGAAGATGGCGGTTGTGCTTCACACGCCCACGGCGTACGAGCAACGAAGTCTGATTCGTTTTCTATGGGTCAAGGGACGAACGCCCGTTTAAATCTACAGGGAAATGCAGCCCACGTATGGGGAAAGGTGTCTCGCTCTGAGAAGTGTCAGGCGGTGTTGTTGCGAGTTCGCAAAAGGCCGTGAAGATTGGCATGACAATAGGCGGTCGGGCAGGTAGCTTGAGTGGCTGACTGACGACATTTCCGGCGTCGATGGGACGAATTCCCCATCGAAGCCGGAAATGGGTGAGGCGGGCTATGTGGAAAAAGTGTGTAAGGTACGTGGAACGTATATTTGTAATTACCTGTGTGCACACATTTTTGGCTAATAAAGAATAAGGGCGAAGACTTTCTCATTTGTATGAAAAAGAATGCCGAATATAGTGCATAAAAAAAGCGAAAGCTCTTTACAAGCTATGCGGTTCTAGTGCACACTCGGTTAACACTATGGCAGGCAGACCTGCATTTACGAAAGTAATCTATTCAGGCGGTGGCTCTTGAACCGCGTGCACACTACACATATGTCAGTTTCTCGAAAAAAGAACGAGCTACTTGATCACGGGGTTTCCGCTTGGCTGTTGCACATCCTAATTTTTCGAAAGCTGCGTAGACCAAATAGTACAAACCTATCATATGGGGGGGGGGCGAAACCCACGTGTCCGCCGAATATATCAGACCGCGAACATTAAATAGCTTTCCTTTGGCGGAGATTCGACAAATGAAAATTCATCACGTAATACAATGTTTATTGCTTACTCCAAACTTCTATCACACCTCCACATTCTAATGCGCTAGGCCGCTGTGCAATATGTATTTTGTCCTTGACTTTAAATTGCCACCTGCAACCATGCACTCGGCACTCAATCCACGAGGCGCGTTACATGTCGCACAGTCATAAATATGGAGGAATATATCTTTTTTTACATCAAAGCCCTCTTTAACATCAACAAAGACGCTTGAAAAGTTAGTTTCCTGCTCAATCGGTCTGAACAAAAATCTGGCGTTGGGATTTTCAAGGCAGTAGGAATTAATTCAGGACGCTAACATATATTGTACAATTAAAGGTTGTAGCCCTTACACGACCAGTCCTCAACCGTCTAAAGCAAGAATCTGCATTCGTTTGACCAGCGCAGAATGATCAAAGCGTAGCCGGCAGAAGGCGCAATGCGCTGTTCAACAAAGGAAAAACGCACCCATCTAAAGTTCTCATATTGGACACGGAACTAATTACTTCGCATATCGTTTGCGCCCCCCCCCCCGCACCCTTCCTAAGCAGTGATGGGAAAAAGGGAAAGGTAATGGCTCCCTTGGCCTCCCCAGGGTACATGCCTACATGTGGAAACCACGTCCATGTGGAATAAACTAGATACAGCAAGCAGTAAAACGTGAAAAGCAGGGTAGAATAATCTGCCGGCTGTTTTAAACTAATATAGACAACGTGCCTCGTTTTCACTGCAGAAGTAGGGGAACCTAATGCGAACATCGTATAATGCATGGAAATAAGAAAAAAGAAACGGGGGTTCACTAATTAGTTTCAAAGCTGCTAATTAAATCTTAACCAGTGAACTTTCACCGCACGTTGTAATTAACATTGCCCCTATTCCCAACAAATCTCAAACTCGTTGTCATACGCAGTTCTTTTAGCACTCTGGGAAACATTGCGTATAACGATCATATGATGACCTGTAACGCTTGGATATGTGATGCTTTGCAAACGGTGTAATGACCCTACCCTTACTACTTCAAAGAAACATAAACAAATGTCTCACGCACAGTTCAGCTTGGACGCGTTTCGGAGAACGCATGAAAATTCGAAGACAATGAGTATTCAATAATTCTTTTCAAAGCACATAATTTACTTACACTTCGGTGCACATCACCCATAGAATAGCGATTAAAAGACTAACATGGGCTATTTGGTTGCTGGCTTGATGGAACATGGTTATAACACAGGACAGTCACACACACAGGACACAGTACCAGTCGCCGAACTTCATCTGAGCTTTACTGCGTAAATATTACGCTTTGCAGCAGTTAGTGTGCCGAAACATTAGAAAACAATATTGCCACAGTGAATTTTGTCAGCGCAAAAGCAGATCATCATGTTTCACTTCACTACTGAAAGTCTTGATCTTCGCAAGATTAAAGACACATTTCTAACCACGCTATAACACTTTCTACGCACTTCATGTCGGCGGACTTCATTACTTATTGTGCAAATGAATGTCTTGTTTTCTCAATAAATTAAGCGACGCTTAATTAAATTATGGGGTTTTACGTGCCAAAACCACTTTCTGGTTATGGGGCACGCCATAGTGGGGGACTCCGGAAATTAGAACCACCTTGTGTTCTTTAACGTGCGCCTAAACCTAAGTACAAGGGAGTTTTCGCATTTCGCCCCCATCGAAATGCGGCCGCCGTGGCTGGGATTCGATCCCGCGACCTCGTGCTTAGCAGCCCAAGACCGTAGCCACTAAGGGAGCACGGCGGGTAATAAGCGACGCTATGCTAATGCAAAATTCTACTTCTTTTTTATACAAAATGCCTCAAACAATTCCCTCTCTTCTTGAGCCTTGAAACTTCCAAGTATACAAGTGTCTCTGTACACTGGAGTACACGGGCACCTTTTGCAATAGTCAGCCACCCCCCCGCTACGAAAACCTGCACGTTTGCTCGATGCTCACTCAAACGGTGATTACCACAGCGACCAGTCTGGTCGACGTAATATTTGCCACAAGGGAGCGGAATGCAGTGTACCACCTCCTTTTGGAAGCTTACAAGGGGCGTAACATGCTATCTCGCGCCCTTTTGCGAGGTGTGTGACCGGTTCTTTCGCGGCACCTACGCATCGGTTTTTAAGGGGCCGAGAAGACTATGGGACCGCCGCACTTTCCAGCCACTTTCTTCAAGCGGTGGAAGAGGTTGTGCAAATAAGGCACCTTTGAAAATCGCAAACGCTGCCGGAACCAGGATACGTTCAATAAGACGTGAGGCGAGAGGACGCGTAAAATGATTTGTTCACCAGCCCATGATTCCGAGCCTATGCGGAGCTGGCTAAGCGTGCGTTTTGTGTGTTTGAGTTTATTCAGTTTGGGAGTCTACTGCGTACGGAACGCTGTTGAAATAAGGAGTCACCTAACAGAAGGTGTCATTTTGCTGGCGGCATGCTTTCGTTATAAGTAAGCCGCGCGTTTGACGGTGACTCGCCCATCGGTAATCTGCGACCACTTAAGTTACGTGCAGCACCAGTGCTAGTTACAAACCTCGCCGGAAGCAATCAGCTGCATGCTGCAACAGGTCAGTTGGGCACGTTATCTTGAACTTACTGAAAACGCATCAGGAAGCCGTGTTTTATGTTGAATAAATTATAAACCCCATATAAGCGATCTTGCGGGCAACAGCTACACGCGATGCGATGGAGATGGCTGTCGCGTTCGCTCGTCGCCTACAAGTCGTACTCCGTGCGACCGACGATATTGAGCGACGCCTCCCCGGTGTTGCCTGTATGAGGGCTGCAAATACGCGTCGAAACTAGCATGACGCGTGCTTTAGTAATGTATGGTGATGTATTTTACTGTAAAATTAGCATAAAATATTTCCGAAGGTCTTGCAGTAGGTTCTTATCCTTGCACGTATAAAAATTTGATCGTTTGCTCATTCCGCGCGACAATCGGTAGTGTTTGAGCGACGTACTACATGCAGTTCCGGCTTAGCGCTATTGGCTAGTCGCTTCTAGCACTTCCGCGAGGGGAGCAACGATTTCTAGATTTTCAGAACCGAGCGATCTGTTCAAGCGACGGCCCGTTTTTTCGCTCGTCGCCGTCGCGCACGAAATCGCTTTCATGAGATTTAGCCCTAAGACTGTTTGCTCATGCATTGAAATTTTGTGATTATATGTCTGATTTTATGTCTCCTGTAGCGGTTTTCGAGCACGGTGCGAATCTGAAAGGGTGCTTATGTCTACGAACTCATTGAATTGTCAAGCAG
The DNA here is from genome assembly GCF_023375885.2 of Dermacentor andersoni. Lineage (NCBI taxonomy): Eukaryota > Metazoa > Arthropoda > Arachnida > Ixodida > Ixodidae > Dermacentor > Dermacentor andersoni. The sequence goes on from NC_092822.1 coordinate 49,692,981, forward strand.
CGAGTTATGCATCGGCATCGAATATAACGGATACTGTGTTGAATTACAATTGCAGGAGCGCTTTGCATGATTTGATTGTTTTGGACATGCCTGTGCATTTGCTAATGTGGGTTGGCGTTTCAGAGTTACGTCATATGAGCAGCTAAATCCCCGTTCCTCTTAAGTTGCAAGCGTAAAGTGTGCATCTTGCTACTGCATGGCAGATCAAAATGTGTTTATCGCTTTAATGTGTTTAGTAGAGAAATAAAGCGTAAAAATAAAACGTTGCTTTAATTCCGTGTTACCAGTCGTCTGTCGTACACAAAAGAGTTGGTCTAATAAACTAGTAACTGCGGTCTAACCGCAACTTCTACATGCCTTCAAGAATGTAAAATGCTAGATTTCAAACTGCAGCAGCAGTCGAGTCTGTCAAAAATGAACTCCACTGTGCACCTCATAAAAGAAAGTAAGTTCATGCCTTTTAGTAAGCTTAGATGTCAGCCGCAGTGAAATTTCTTGTTATTATTGAAATGTGGGTAAGCATGCCATAACAAGCCTTGTTGCCCTTTCTTATAGGCACATCCAGTCATATCCATTGAACTGGAGGACAATATTTTCATCCCTACTGAGCGTCATCTTTGCAAATATGACCCTCAAATTGTGGCTTGAGCAGCGGCACAGCCAGAGATCAGGCGGGGGGTACACTGGGCACGTGCTTAGGATGTGTCACAAGTGGTGTCTGCGACACACCAGACTCATGACAGACCTATGACATCTGCCAATGACTAATATTCTATTTATTAGCAAAAATATATTAACAGTGGTGCCGAACGAGGACGAACTGTCGGTTATTTCTGCTTTGTTTAAATCTTAAAATTGAAGTTAGTTTAGCAGTTGACTGTTGCAGTCATTTAGATGTTTCGCATGCATTTCAGTAGGTAGACAAAGAGCTAAGACTTTCTTTTAGTGTTATGACCTTACTGCTTGACTGTCTTGATGTTGTTTTACACCATGTCCTCGTCTTGACTTTTTGCACAGAATATTTTTCAGGCACCCGCTTTATATAACGCAAGAAGGCAGCTGCAAAGACACAAGGATATCAAAGAGCCAGCCCAGCGCGACTTCACGTAGTGCAGAGGAGCGCACGCCAAAGAATCAAAATGCATTGCCATGCAATTTGGACAAGAAACTAGAATGTGGGTATATTAGATCTACCATTTGACTAAATGTCAACAAAATCAAAATACAGTATGTCCCACCAAGATGCAAGTTTTCACGTGCTCTAGGCAGTCATCTTAACATGGTAAATTTATGTAACGCCTCTGATGGGAAAGTCACAATAAAGTATGCTCTCTGGAGACAAACAAATAGGAGCAAGTGCCAATGAAAAGTTAGAAATGTGCTTAGAAAAAGCTGATTAGTTGTGAGAAGTGATTGCTTTTTGTCTTGCCTCTCAACAGATATATCCATGTGATAAAAAAAATAGTGGTACAATAAAATTGCATATTTGCTTAGTGACATGATACATGCAATGAGCACGGTGCCTGTGTTCACTATAAAAAGCAACAGCTCATGCTCGGTTAGGTGCTTAGATACATTTAAGATTTAACAGCTTTAATAGCTTACATTTAATAACGCGTGAATGCAAGGGGGCAAATACAAACGACTGTGATTCTGTATTTTAAATGCTGACATGAAGCAGGCAGATTTTCATGTCTTCCGCTTTATCTATTTTTAACACCTAATTCTAGAATTATGGCTTCCTTTTAGGTTCCATAAACGGGAAGTATTGGGGGAAGAGAATCCCATGTTCAAGAATCATTATGGTTTACGTGCATGCTCACGAAACCAGTTCATTAGAACCGTTCGTCCCTCGCGAAGCGAAAGAAAGGAGCAAATAAAGCCTTAACTGTGTACACCGTGGTGCACACCTTACGTCTTAGAAGCCGGAGAGTCACTTGGCATGGAAAATTATTTAAAAAATGTAAAACTGTGGTTTCTCGTCTACTTGCCAACCAAGTATGCTAGTGGAGGTAGAGATGCGTTCAATGCACAGAACTGAGAGCATCTGAGTAATTCCCTTGTTCATCGGTTGGCGGATGTGAACGTACAGTGTTAAGCAAAAGCCGCTTAGTTTCATGGCTTCTGTAGACATATTTCTTCTGGGCTTAAGATAGAGGGCACAATGAGGCTATGTATTAATCTTCCTAGACACATATGTACTTGTTTTGAGACGAAGATTCTGTGTTGTGCGATATTTTTTCTAACTGTAGCGCATTTTAACCAGTTCAGCAGAAAAAAGCTTTGGTTTCAGGTAGTTGGTTCATTGTGCAGGTATATGTATAGTAACATGCAAAATCCACGTGCATGGAAGGGATCTGTAAAACAGGATGGTGCCATTCTCAGTTTATATATTGCTTTGTTTGTCTTTTTCGTGCACTTCCCTGCCTGTACTTATGCTTATGTCGCCTTTGATGCGTCATATTCATCACATCTGATTTTTGGTTCACATCTGATGCCATGCTATAGTTTAGTTAGATTGCATATTCAACGAGTCACAATAATTGATCATGCAATTATACAAGCTGCTCCTCAGAAGTACAGCATTCGTACCATAATGGGAATAGAAAACTACCATATATGACAAGAAATTTGATGCGCAAGATTTTAATGCCAATGCTCCTTGCAGTTTTATACTCATTTGCTAGACACTAGATAATATTGTAAATGTAATTTTATTTATTTGTGAGAACGTGTAACGGATGAATCCCAACAGCACCAGAAACTACTTTCGTGAGGAGGCCAATCGAATAGGAAATGTAATATGCCTCTGTACCGGTTTGATTCCGGGCAGGATATTGCTGCAGAACCCACCACAAGACATACATAGAAAGAATGGGGTGCAGCCCATACATGAATAACTTTATGTGAAATATAAGCAAAGCTAGCTAGACCTGCGGCCTGACATGAGAATATACAACACATTTCTAAGTGCACTGTGTTCTCAGTCAGGAACATCCATACACTGTACAGGGCGTTATCAAATGAGCTGCTGTCTTAGCATATGGCACACAAAAAAGTTTATTGCACAATTTATCTACATTACCAGCCTCATGCTTAGAAGCTCCTCTAGTAACCTCTGCCATATAAGTGCACGCATTTTGTGCCAGAAATGCGTTTGCTGGCCAGTAATGTGGCGCATCTTTCTCTTCGATCATAGTGTCAATACTTTGTGAGCTTCCACACGTTTGTTATATGTTTAACTTTCCATTGTATACTTTCTTTTTGAAAAAAAGGAAACCAATTGAAATTAAAGGATATTCGTACGCTATAACACTGATGGAACTTTAGGGAATATACTTGTTTTATTACAAGTTGTGTTCTAAAGTTCATGGGCATCATTGTAATCTCTTTTTATGTGTTTGTCAGTATGTTTCTCAAATTATTATTCAGTTTGTCTTGTGTCTGATCAATAAAGATCTTGACCTTTTAAGCGAGAAATTGTTTCACTTGAGTAACTCGGCGACTACGGATTACATCCCATTCACCAAGCATAAGTGCAGGAGCTGCTTATGAAGGAATCAAATATTCCCCACATGTAAGTATCGCGAATCCCTTCAAACGTGACCATGGATTTACATAGCGCATTCAAACTATTGGGAAGAGCACTAGCACTGTTCTGAAGGAGTACAAGCACTCTGTTTGGGGGAGTAGAAACACTCGGCTTGGAGGATTAGAAGTACTCAGTTTGGAGGAGTAAAAGCACTCCGTCAAGGGGAGTACTATTACCCCTTTAGGGGAGAGTATTAGCACTCTGCGGAAAAGTACTAGCACTCCCTGTGGGGAAAGTATTAGCACTCTGCGGAAGAGTACTCGCACTCCCTTGTGGTGGTGTAACAAAACTGTCAAGAGGAGTTGACCTACTCTCTCTCAAAGAGGGTCGATCTACTCTCAAAAAGAGAGCGAAATATGGGACAAGCTGATACTCCCCCAAAGAGAGTGCCCGGAACTCTCTTTGTTTTTAGAGGGCATGGTTATAACGGTTAAACTTCTTAAGAGAGGCATTGTATTGAGTTGTATTAGATCCAACCTCAAACGGTCCGGCGAGCACTAACAAGCTTTGAGCGTGAACAGCCAAGTAATGAGCCTGGTGTTAACAGCGCAAAACGTAGACGGTACAGGAGACGAGAAGACGACAGCAGAAGCGCTTGTGGTGGCGTCTTCTCGCCTCGTGTCCCATCTACGTTTTGCGCTGTTGACGTCAGGATGGAAAACCAACAAGCACAAGCTGCCATTCTAGCAAGTTCTGAGGCTCCAACAAGTGGGTTTTGCTAATTAAATCATCGCTCTTGTTGATGAATGCCTTATTCGTGAAGTAAGGTCAGGTGCACGGAGCAGGGGAGCTGAGAAAGAACGGCCAAATAAGCCTGTGTTGGTGCCTTACTTTAACAACCTCTCCCACCGCTTGAAGAAAGTGGCCGGTAAGTGCGGCGTTCCCACAGTCTTCTCCGCCCCTGAGAAACTGGCGCGTAGGTGCCGCGCAATGAACTGTTCACGAACTTCGTGAAAGTGCGCAAAAAAGCATGTTGCGCCCCTTGAGAGCTGCCAAAAGGAGGTGGTATAACGCATTCTGCTCTTTGGTGGCAAATGTTACGTCGGCCAGACTGGTCCTTGTGTTAACGACCGTTTGAGGGAGCATCGAGCAAATGTGCAGGCTTTCGTAGCGGGGGGTCACTTGGCCGACCTTTACGAAAGGTGCCCTTGTACTCCAGTGTATAAAGACACTCGTATACTCCGAAGTTTCAAGGCTCAAAAAGGGAGGGAATTGTTTGAGGGAATATTGTAGACAAAAACAAGTAGAAGTTCGCATTGGCACCGCGTCGCTTAATTTATCGAGAAAAGAGATATATTTGCACAATAAGTATCAAAGTCCGCGGATGTGAACAGCGTAGAACGTGCTATAGCGTGGCTGGAAATGTGTCTTTGATCTTGCGCAAATCAGGGCTCTCAGCAGTGAAGTGAAACATAATGATCTGCTTTTGTGCTGACAAAGTGCGCTGTGGTAGTATTGTTTCTAATGTTTCTGCGCATCAACTCCTGCTCGGATAATTTTTACGCAGTAAAGCTCAGTTGAAGTTCGGCGACTGTCCTGTCCGCATTCGTTCTGTGTCCTGTCCTTAAAACGCGCCGTTAAAACGATGTTCCATCACCCATAGAAAGGCACCCGTTTCCTTTGAATATGAAATTGCTGCCATTTTCGGTGATCGGATGGCTGCGGGGAAATTTTGAAGGCGTTTTATATAACGCATCTAAACTAGCAGGAAAAGAGGGTTCAGCAATTTTGCTTACCACTTGTTGACCCACATATTTCAATGTTTCCCACATTTTTCCAAAATATAAACGTTGCGAATCATTCTTTCTTTTTCAGTAGGACATGTATATAATGTTTTCCAACGCTTCCATAGTCGCACTAACAGCTTCGCTCGAAAAGAAACGTCACGTACCTATCTACGTGTGGCAGGCGGTCACCAAGATCATAGCTACCAAAGCGCCAGGTGAAACTGCAACATCGCCAGCGACATCTGTGTTGTGGGCGAACACGTCGCGCTTAATAAAGAACCCAGAGGCCCGTGCGTGCTTATTTTAGGTCGTGCAGCGCTCGCTAGGTGTCGCCACAATGCTATACAGAGGCCAAGGCCCACTAGGGCGCCAGTCGTGCAGTGTCGCGTAGAGTCACGGCAACGCGTCAGTACGCCGTGAAAAATGGCGCCGAAGGCGCAGGTCGCCATATTTCCTGCGATTTTAGTAACGGCTGCTAGAAATCAAGATATCAGAACTAAGCCAAGCTTTGAATAACCTGACACACACTAAATACCATTCTAAATGCAACAAAGCATCCACAATCTAATACCTTAGATATGCGGCATGTTTGCGCACACCTGGGGAATTTTTTTAAGGAAATGGGGGTGAAAACTATACAGGCCCTAGTGGTCAAACTTATGATCGAGTCATTTGCCACCATTGAAGCGTTTCCTATACAGCCCAGCTGTCTATGTGTGTCGTCAAACAACCTAAATCAATAAGTCCAACAATCAATTTCCACTAAACGTAGCAAGCAGTTATCAAGACTTCGTGTGAAGGCGTGTTAGTCAAAACCTTGAAAATTTAGCCGAAGAAAAAAAATCTTCAGCCTATTTTATTTTTCAATCTGGCCTGGAAATCAAGCAAGTAAGTCTTCCCTATATTGCTTTACCTATCTTCGCTCATTGAGAGACGTTAATAATAGAATATAATTTATTGACAAGGAAGACAGAGAGGTCGACCTGAGCCAGTGCTCTCTAGTCTGCTACTCTGCACTGGGGAAGAGGGAAGGACAGCGAAAGTACTGGGATGGATGATGACGGTAAGAGAAGTGGTGGCAAAGAACACAAAGCACAAAGCAAACCTCGCTATACAAAGAAAACCTTATGTACCGCTGGAATCAAGTTAACGTCAAACTATCAGGGTGCCTGGTATAATATTGCAAACTATGCTAAAAGTTTAACTAACGCATTGCACAACGCAGAAGAAAGGGTGCGTTTTCATACAGCCAGATATTCGTGCCTGGACGGGCGCGTGCAAAGTACGCCAGGGTTTTCTATTGGAGATGACGTGCGAACGTGAAGAAATTCGCGTGCTAAATACGTAGCAGTCATGTGCGCATTAGCGGCCCTACTTTCATGTTCATAATAAGAACTCGAAGTATAGGAGTTCGCTGGCTTACATAGTCGGTCTATGCTAATTCGTCCCCTCGTTAACAGGGATATGCTTTGACGCACTTCACATCCCATTAGCTTTCATGGCTATACCCTCTTTCAGTGTGGAACTTTGGGGCAGAGGCTAGTGACCGTGAACGAAATGGCGCGTTAGTCGAGTGAGTGCTAGTCGCAAAAGAGCACGCGCTCACTTAATTACACCAGGGAAAGCAGTGACAGCAAGACGCCAAGCTTACTCTGTCTAAAAGCATTTGGGTTACTTCACTTTCAGCAAACATGGCGGAATTGGCGAATGCGCTCTGTTGCCGGCTTGGCGCAAATAACTTTGAACAGAAAGAGTGGCTTGCTTTGGATCAGTCCGTTGAAGATCAGAAGAACGAGTACTCAAATATACTTAATTTGGCGAGTTAATTATACAGTTGGCAGACTCAGTCATAGTGGTGGTGGTGAGATCACGTGAGCACCGTCTGCCACGGGCATCAAATATCGTCCATACAGAACAGTGCCTGATGACGCCGTAATTAAGCTCGCTGCAAGAGCATGACAGCTTCGCCAGTTCTTGGTCACTGATTCTGCAATGTCGCGTGTGTAGGTCGCCTGAAAAGGGTATTTATTTGGGCAAGCTCCGGGCGCCACTTCGTGCAGCATTATTTACGTTGGGAACGCAAGCGGGTTGCATTCTGAAGAAGCCACAGCCTGCTTGGATTTCGCTGGTACCCTAGCGGCTGGCGTAACGGCAAGAAATAAGCCTTTTTTTGTCCCCGCAATCTAAATTTTCGATCACTGACCACACGCTTCAGGTTCTCCATTTGTGTGTTCATAACGGTAAGCTTCTTCGAGTCTCTCGATGAATTAGACGCCCACCGATATCCATAGCCCTCTTCTCTGAAGCCTAAGCTTGCGCAGGATGCAGGTGTAATAACTTTAAAACTTGCCATGTCAGGCTGCAACTTTAAATGTTGCCTGCATACAGGGACGGCGCGGTGTCTGCGTTTGAGATATTTGTCGGTGACAATAAACTGTGGAAACAAATACTACTCCTATAGAATGGCGCGTACTCTAAGATCATTTCCTTTCCAGATTCATTAACTGGTAAACACTTAGGCACACCTTATTGTACTGCCATTTAACGTAATCATGACTCAAACGAATGCATTTATTCGTGGCTATCAAGCGCATTTGCTCGCTACTAGCAACAGGAACGCCCCAAATAATTACAATTAACTACTGAGTGCGCCGATAAAGGTAGTGACAACAATTAGTAGTACTGAGAAAGGGTGATACAACATATTTGCTGCGTTTGGGGCTGCTTTCTGCTAGTGAATATATAAGCTAGTCCAACTGGCCTCAATCACTGTCTTGCCGAAACGCAGAGACCAATCCAATTTTATGCAGTTCTCAAACAACAGATGTCAAGAGGACTTGTGTTTGTGTGAATTTAGATAACACGAGTAGTAGGCACGGGACAGCGGCGGCAGTTCGTTCGTCGCTCACAAACCCGTTTCGATTATACGTGCAGTTCGTCACTTTGCCGGGCACATCTCCCCTGTCAGAAACTTCAGCGGTTTCAACGGTGACGCAGTTTGCGTCATTGACTTTCGGCTGTGATGACATGTGCTATCTACCTTACCTGGATAACAGCGTCCTTCCCATTACTGGCTTGTCAGCGGCACCATCACCGACAGTCCCGCCAGAAGATTACAAGGGCACCAAGGATCCGGTTCCCGCCTTCAGTGGGCACGGGATAGCGGAGGTAATGCGTTCGTCGCTCACAAGCCCTTTCTGTTCTACAAGTGGGCTGATAGGCAACCGTAATTTTTTGTAAGCGATCGAACAATCTTTTTTTTTTTTTTGCGGCTTATCCCGTGCCCAAGTGTTGTTTTTTTTTTCAATGTTTTTATGACTGTATACTAGTGGCGAAGAAGTTACTGGTCTGTGGCGATGTTGAGGTAAATCCTGGGCCTCTAAACGATCCACAGTATAACCATCTGCTTGCATCAATTAGCAACCTGTCATCCAAATTCCACTCGAGACACGTTGAGGTTATGAGTGCTCTAGGTGATCTTAAACAAAAACAAGAGGCGCTCACTCAAACCGGGACTGAATTAACTACCAGAATGACCAAGGTTGAATCCTTCGTTGATAATTTGGAGACCTCCCCACCTATGGCTGACATCGACGACGCAGTGAAGGAAGCAGTCAAAAAATGAAAATAGTGCCCGTAATTCTCACCTTGATCTGGGGAATCGATCAAGGGGGTATAAGCTGTTCTTTTACAGGTTCGCTGATAGTCCAACAGACACTTGGGCTCAGTCTGAAACCCGAGTTGGGAACACGCTTGCATTGCATCTTAATATTTCCATTCCAGACAAGGCTATATGTCGAGCGCGCCGTTTGGGGTCGTTTTCTGCGAATAAGACCCACTCCATATTTTTTTCTCGGCATTTAGGATTAAAGAGAGCATCTTTTTTTTCAAGAGGGCAAAGCTAAAATGCTCGGGTCTATCTGTGTGCGAATATTTCTGCAATAGTACGAGATAACTGCGTAAAAAACTCATCAATTTTCGAAACGCCTGCAAACAACCGTTCACAGTTCGTCACAACGTTATCTTCAAGAGAAAAACGTTTGCCTACTGTGCATAAGTGGCCGTAGCTGAGTCTACAGTCACTCAGCAGAATGTTTCCTCATAGCCATCTGTTGCACGTCAGAAAGCGCAAGACTTATCGATACTCTTCAGTAATGCATAAAGTGTACTCAACAAACGTGTAGCGGCGACGTCAGCCATTGATGCTTATTCCATTGGTGGTGTTATTATTATTGAAACGTGGCTGTCCGTAAAAATTGGAAGCAGTGAAATATCGGATTGTAAAAACCCTTATAATCTGTACGGATATGACCGCGGCATTTGATCAGGAGGGGGACTCTTGATGCCTATCAAACATGCTCTCGTGCCACAAAACATTCGGCTTGTTTCATCATTAGAACTACTGTGTGTACGAGTGGTCATCGCAAACCACGACATTAGTTTTCCTTTTTATCATGAACTCCTTGATGCAATTAATCATCTTATTATTAGATACCCTACATCACTCTTGCTTATTCTTCGGGACTTCAATTTTCCGAATGTTGTGCGGTCGAGTGGTTCACTTACTCTTAAACAATGTCCTCCGCAATTTTCGGAATGTTTAAGCCCCTGCTACAAATTTTAATCTAATCCGACTGGTACATTACCCTACGTGTTCTACACCCACTTCTGCACACACGTTGGATTTTATTCTTACCACTGCACCCAACTTGGTTTCTCCCTTGACGTTCCTGCAAGGAATAAGTGAACGTTTATTGATCACTTCAGTCTCAAGGCGCATGTTAGCTGTAAGAAGAGCTCGAAAATTATACTAGATTACAACAGGGCCGATCTTTCTTCAATAACTGCCGACTTTGAGTCTTTCATTGGAAACTACCTCGTGCAGTACTCACAAGAAACTGTAGATGAAAACAAGTTTCTGAATAAAAACAAACTTCTGTTTTCAATTGATCGCTACGTGCCCAAAAGAAGGGCGCCTTATAATCCCCGTTCACCATGGTTTATTAATTAGCTAAAGTGCCTGCGCAACACACAAAAAAACGGTTGTTTCGACACGCCAAAGTTACAAATCATCATGATTACTGGTCCCATTATCGCCACAATGCCGATGAATTTCGTTCGGCATTAGCTAATGCCTAACAAACGTTTCTGAGCAATACTCTTCCCTTGTTTCTGGTTTCTAACCCACGGAACTTTTGGTCCGTTATCAGTGGTATTAAAAATAAATTCCTTGCAGTTAATTCAGTCTGACGTGGCTGTTTTGCCTCACGAGTGCTGCGATATCTTGAATGACACATTCTCCTCATTTTTTTTTTTTTTTCAGCAGTCGCTTGCAACTGCTGTGCCACTTTTATCCCACGCAGTGATTACATCACTTTTGACTGGACGGGTGTTGGCAAACTTATCCGCAATCAAAAATTTCTTCGGCTTGTGGTTCTGACTCCATGAACTAAAAAAATGCTAAGATGCACTGAATTGTTCTCATCTAATATTTGGTCGAAGAGTCTTGACCAGTCTTTATAGTTTCCTGCTCTGTCCAAAGACTGGAAGGTGGAAAAGGTTGTTCCGGTTCATAAATCAGGTGACATCCGTTCCGCTAATAATTAGTGACCAATTTCATTAACATCTGTCCCAAATAAAATGTTGGAGCATATAATTTATTCCCATGTTATTATTTTCTCGACACGAACTCTTTCTTTAACAACGCACAGCATGGCTTTAGAAAATAATTTTCCTGTGAAACGCAGCGTCTTTCTTTTACGAACGATTTGTTTTATAATGCGAACCATAAAATTGACAGCGACTGCGTATTTCTGGCCTTCTCGCGAGCTTTCGATTCTGTTTCTCACGATTTACGGATCTTTAAACTTTCCTTTCTTAATATAGACCCCAAGGTATTTGCATGGCTAAAGGATTTCCTCTCTAACCGGACGCAATATTTAACCGCTGACCAATTTACGTTCAGACCTTGTTCCGTAACATCGGGCATACTACAAGGATTGGTACTCGGTCCCTTGCTTTTTATCATCTACAATAATGACCTTCCTGACTGTATCGCTAATACAACCACTAGGCTGTTCACGGACGATTGTGTCATCTATCGCAAAATAACTAACCTTAGCGATTCGGATACGCTACATGACGACCTGGATAACGTATCTAACTGGTGCAACAAATGGCTAATGGAGCTTAACACAACTAAGTAGAAAAGTATGCGCGCCTCTTTTAGCCCTACCTCTTGAGATATGTTCCCATATTCTGATAATCGTACATCCCTGTACCTCGTTCCCTCCTATAAGTATCTTGGCCTGCATATTACTAGGAACCTTTCATGGAATAAGCATGTTGAATATGTCACTGACAACGCTAACCGAACGTTAGGCTACTTCAGACGAAACTTTGCATCAGCACCCGCCTCACTAAATTTTACTCTATGGCAAAACACTCGTCCGTGCAAAAGTACAATATGCTTGTGCCATATGGAACCCTGCTCGTGCCAGTCTTGCCAATTCTTTTGAAAGCATTCAGAACCGCGCCGTCCATTTTATTATCTCAAATCATTCACGTCATTCTAACATCACGCCCATGAAAATAACAATAGGTGTACCTGACCTCTCGTTACGTCGCAAGTACTTTCGTCTCTGGCTTTTTCACAGGATATATTACTTTAACCCTTCTCTTAAAGAAAATCTTTTCACCACAGCAAATGACCATTTGTCTCGCATTGCCATCAACACAAAATAAAGTGCCATCGTGTCGAGCTAATGTGTACCATTCTTCCTTGGTGCCAAAAACCGCTAACAAATGTAACCGCCTTCGAGCCTCCCCAGTCTCAATTTGTGACACCAATATAACTTCAAGATCGCCGTTGAAAGTGCCTTATAGTTTGATTTCCTATTCTTATCCTGTACTGCAAATACCTTATATTTTCACCACTCATTTTGCTTGCAACTACTAGGCCTTGAAAGTATGTATAATAAATAAATAAATAAATAGGCCAAAGTTTGCAACGACGACTTTTTTTGTTGTCGCATCATACTAGCGCTTGCGTAAGGTACGTTTGAAGCAGTTTGTTATTGAATACAGCGGAATCTGCAGAATGCAAGTAAATAATGTCTGCTGTGCGTGTGACGATATTTTCTCACATTCGATATGGGTGTCTTACACATTCAGCCTTCGGCACTACGTACGTGAAGCAGGTACGTAAAGCCAGAATTCCAATAACAAAAAAAAAGCGTAAGGTTTTTAAACGCCCTTCATTTGGAACCAGAGACCCTCGGGGACGCGACGACGAGAAACTATTCGGGTTTAAGCTAACTCAATTTGCGGGCTCCCTCAACCGATGGCCTCGGAAAGCGAAGCCAGCGGAAACTTTCACGAGAGCGACCAACTTTGATCTACGACGCCGTGCACGGAACGCAGCAAATTAAGTTAGTGCCACGTGGTTTACGCACGGTAAATAGATTACTCGGCGGGGCAAGGTGGACGCCAATAAACGAAGGATGCGCCCAGACGCTCACAAGAGAACGCCGACCGCAAGCCACCGAAAGCAATCAAACTGTGGTTAGAAAGTTCTCTGGCAGCCAATGTCCCAATACACACATGCCTCGGGATTATCATGCTGTTCAAACAAACATACTGACGTAGAGGAGGGGGGGGGAGGGGTGCAGCGAAAAGACAGTCTAGCTACTACCGTACGAAGTACATTAACGAACAATTAATGAAGCTGGATAAAGCCCAGGGGAAGTTAGTTAAGTTTACTTGGGATGCCGGCTAGGCCTCCACGTGCTTCAAGTTATCGTTTCGTTCACTTTCATTTCCCTTTAGCTTATCATTTCTACATTTCCAATTAAGCACATGAATCTCTACTGCGCATGCTTTATCTAAATTCATCGTCTGCTACGTTGTATGACTCTGGCTAACAACAATTCGGGCTAATCAGGTCCACTTAGCCTTATCGCTCAGCCTACCCAATAAAGTAGTCGTCAAATGCCAAGTTGCATGCAGAAGATATAGCTACCATTCACTAGCTACCATTTGTAGATTGAAATATATGCCGTAAAGTAAATAATTAGAAAGTTATTTAGCGTAATTATGTTTGCATTTTGATTAAACATCTCGGTTTCTCGTAGAAGTAATGGCATCGTCAACGAGTAATTTAGATCAACGGTTAGAATTGTGCTGTCTGCCGCAGTCACTCTTTAAAAATTTTGTGCAGCTATAGAAAACCGTTTATGCCACAAGCTAATCACACGACTCACTATAACAGGAAGCAAAGTGGCAAAAGAAGGACAAAAAGGAACAAAAATTATTCAAGGAATAGTCCCACATAGACGGCTAAAAATATGTGTAACAATACAATCGAAGGCATACCCACATCAATGTATAACAGTCATCTAACTAGCAATCTTTAGAATGCATTCACGTATGCGTACCTTATCTCTGCCTGTTGCTGCAAAGTTCCAGCGTGTTTGAATGAGATAATACTAATTCTAAGTTCAAAATTTAAAGAAAAAGTAAACGAGATAACCCATCCCTCACTGCGTTTTTGTGTGGTCCGTTTGTGAAATATAGAGCCCGGGTCCACCCTATATTTTCTTGTTTCGTGACTGGGGTTGTTTTACAATGACACATCCGTATAAATGCGCCAGGCCCACAAAGCAGCTAACTCCACAACCTAGAAATGCAGGCATTTGTTAACGAGTCTCTTCACCCCATGCCTCAACACTCAGAAGTCTTGCACACACACACTTGCGCAATATTAATTCTCGCAGCTGGGACCATGATGTATGGCTGAGAGGGCGTGCGTGAGCACTGCTGCGGGCTCGCTTACAACGCTTGCACAGAAACCGGCATCTTGCAGTTAGGCCAAACTGCGCAAATTCCTTAAACGCCATGTTATTACCCCGTGGTGAGGCCGAATTTTCTTTAGCAGAGTCTTGCACGTGCTGCGGTCGAGTGGACATTCGAAGATTTCGGAAATGGGAAGGCAAGTGAAGTCGCGGTTGGACCGTCGCTCTAACTGTTTACGAATGTGCAGTCGCTCGGTTTACCTGCACACGGCGTAAGAACAGGTTCACGGGTGAATGCCCGCCTGGTTACAACTGTAGAAAATTACTCCACTTACTCGCGTTCTATAAAGTCAGACATATTCTTTCCAGTGTGACCAATGCACAGTGGGACATTTGAGGAAAACAAGAAAGAATAGCGTAGCCGAAACAACCGCATATAGATGCAAATTGGTTGGAATGAGGTTATGTTAGTGCTTATGCAACGGTGATTGTGAAAAAGCTGGTTTCAAAAAGGATTGCTATTTCCCAGTAAGATTTGCAAAGGTTGCACTGCCCTCAAACAGGAAGAACTTTGGCCTCCGTTCAAGCTCTCTATTCACGTGTCTGCATATTATGGAACTTACATACAAGTCTCTCCAACGAAAACTAAGCACTTCGTACCATGGCGCAGTACCGACATTTTTATTGTCTGCAAGTGGAATCTTAGCGATATAGAAATGAGCACATACCTGCATCACTTGTCTTGTGTTTCCGTGAGACTATAAAAAGCTGTTCACCAGAGCATTAAAGAATGAAGAAATCATACGTAACAAAGTCATCGCTTTCTGCCTGCGCTGCCTTATATTTAAAGAATAAATTGATACATGCCATAGAAAATCAATCAAAAAATTTATTTCTATATGTCAACTAAAGATTGGGACACGGCAGTCATTCACTGAGCAAAGCGCAGGTCGTAAGTAGGTTTTAGTGTATTCAAGATCCAGTTGTCCTGGAAGGCAGGGCAACCCAGGTTGTAATCTGCTAATACGACATCGACATCATTCGTGTTGAAGACAACTGCGCCATTTTGTCATACCTTTCCTGGTGGATGACGTTCTTCAAACAGACCTTTTGTTCTAACCCTTAAGTAAATCATCCACTTTCTGTCTCCTTTTTTTCTATGAGACACCGCCAGAGTTTGCGCTTTTATTAGATAATGAACTTCTGGGTGCATGTACACGGAGAAACTAATGACTGTATACAGCAACGAAAAAGATTGTCAGAACTACACATACTAAATTGGGGATAAAGTAAACCCTTGAAGTTAGGCCTACAAGCCACTCAGAAAACCAGAGATCGCCTGCGCACGGGGTGAAGTGTATGTTATGCCAGTCACCCAGTTTCTCTCAAAGTTTTGAAGCAAGAAAAAATCCGAGTCTGACACACATTGCCGGGTATTTGCGCTAAACCTTGAGGCACCGGTCTCAGTTCATTTTTCACTGTACTCAAGTTTTCCGGGTCCCAAGCACCAAGCTTCGCAAAATGCCTTCTGCTCTCGCTTGGGACACGCACACACTCCGACTGCAAATACGCGTGTATGGGCTCCAACACCGGGGCTGAACACCGAGTTGAGTTCAGCATTCCGGGGATTACGATTTCTCGTTTATCACCGGGGCTGAAGTCGTTTGTTTACTAGGGGCCCGGGCACAAGTGCACCAAACCTGGCAGCGGATGCAAGCTCATGCGAGGAACGTAAAAAAAAAAATGTTTTTTTTTTCCTTCTCGCGGGGCCGACTGCTTCGCGACGGACGATGAATCACTGCGGCGACCACTCATTCGGCTCTGAGGATGCCGCAGAAACAACAAAGGATGTGGAACAATCGGAGCGCACACAATACGCTGTAGGTGAAGAACGCATTGCGTACGGTCCATTACTGCAAGTTATGATAATCACTCTTGACGCCTAAGCAAAATTATGAGTGCGGCAACTGAGGTTGCAACTTCTTACCAGAACAAACGCATAGCTATCACACAGAAGACGCATCTGTAGAGGCGAGATTGAGTGGCGGTCTCTACTGAGCGCAGGCACAAGATAAACTATTTACAGCGTTCTGGTACTCAGCTCGCGCTCGCCGAACTGATCTCGCCCCCCCCCCCCCCCCCCCCCCCCCCCGATGGCCCCGCCAAACTACGTTGATCGGCGTTGGTTGGGAAAGGAACAGTGTACCAATATGTACGTAAACGCTGATGAACCGAGCTTGTCAAGAAAATTTCCGAAACCTTTTCGCTAGACTAAACGAATGCTAATGTTCAGAACACTCCTTGTATAGTTATAGGAACAGAAAAGATAAAGATACGTTAAGTTGGATTAGTAAATTCCGTTTCGAAAAACATCAACAATGTCATTCTTACCACACGAGGAAGCACGCCAAGTCGGGAAAGAGACAAACACAAAAGGCTAGTAAGCAACGCCGCCTTAAAGACCCCGCATCAGCGCGCCATAACGTTGTGTATTCTGACGCCTTCTCGTGCCTAGGTAACCGTTCGCCCGTAAATGCTGATGAGATTGTACTCCATGAGAGCAAGGACTCAACTTGCAAAGTTCTGAGAAATGTTATTGCGTTCAATAAGGCTTCAAAAGGCGGCTACTTGTTACAGCATGGTTTGGTTCAGGGCGCTGCAACTTTTTACAATAGGTACAATAAGCAAAAGAAATGTGGGGCGGGGGGGACACACAGATGGACACGTGCGCAACCCAATCATGTGCTCACATGTTCATGCGTGTCCCCATGCCTTATTTTCCACATCCTAAACCTTCAGTTAACTTCACCGCGTTTCCAGAACACAAATACCAGAGTAAATTTTGAAATCCGTTTTGTCTCCCAGCCGTACCGGTGCTGGAGCTTCGACACACACATACACACACAAAAAAAGAAGTATGGCCTTTAGTTTCTGTTCTAGTCATCAACATTTTTGCAGAGAATTACTGAAAATCGAGTTTTGAATGAATACTTCATCATTGTAAACTGTTTCAGCCTTTCCCTTGGGTGACCGTAACGATTCTGAGCCGGGTGCACGAAGAGGAAGCTCAAATCTGGTGAAACGCTCTTTGGCTATCCTAGCAACACCCTGCAAGCACGCATTATGCATTATTAGCAATGAACTAATAAATAAGGTAGCATATATAAATCTTGCCGCGAATTAAGTTCGACGTAGCTTGTGTTTGGATTTACCTTTGACGGACTGAACGCTTATTATTCTTCACAACTGGAGGGGGGGGGGGGGGGGGAGGCATCGCGGTGACAGTCCGATGGCCGGTGCTGCCATAAAAGCACGGCGACGAGATGCAGCTTATTCTACACGTGCATACAGGGTGTTGTTCTACACCCCCGCTTGTAATCTAAAAACACTTATATCAGGCAACCACAAAACACTTTCGCCGTCTAAAGTTGCCTAGAGTTGGGCATTTTTTTTTAATCCTCCTGTCGATGCCATCTGGAGGCGTCGTTACGAAGCGTGGGACTGTTTAGTTGCGATGTGCTTACCTATACACGAAAGGCATCCCGCTATGCCCTCGTGGGTGAATATGAGATACGCATGCTGTCTTTTTTTTTTCTTCCTCAGCAGAGTTTCGTAAATCGTGACGATTGCAGAAGCAGGCATCTGCGGTAGGTATTTTATTACTTTCGCACCACCCGCGAAGACGGCCGGTTACAGCAAGCCCGTCGGGTGACGGCGCGAGTTGCGAGGGTGTCCCCCATAGCGGTCGGCCGCCGCGGTAACCCGATCTACCGCCAGATAAGATCGACGTCTCTGCTCTGGCAGTCGCGCCCGTCTTTGTTCAAAGTCTAGTGCGGCGACTTACGCACACGGAGGGCGTCCTTTGAGTTCGTCAAGAGGAGCCTTCTGGCGCCAACAGCTGATCTCAGCGCCATTTCACGGTGCGGACACTGAGAAGCTAACTGTTGTCGTTATTCCGGTCTGTCCTGAAGGCCCCATAGATGATAAATTCTGCCAGGCAAAAACTCTTCTGGCCTGAGTGGTGCGCGTCTCTTTTCCATTATTTTTTACCACACACACACTACATCTCGAAGCCCTCCCCAAGTCCCGTCGGAGCACACAGATATATTAAGCGGCCCCCACGACTGAAGTTCAAGTATGGTTGGTCAGCAGAGCTGGACGTAGGCTTATGCCAGCCCAGATCTACGAGTTCCGATATGAGGAATCTGAATGTCGTAATCAGGTTGCCGTGACAATGAGAAACTACATTTGATAAGCCCTACCCACAACTGTGTCTACTACGGTGAGCTTTTAGCTATCTGTGTGCAGAACCACGCAACTGAAGTTATTGTGTTATAGAAATTACCAGGGTGCTCTACATAATTTAAGCAGAGATATAAGGGCATGCCACATGCCAATCTTATCCATGGCAAGACACTCCAGGTTAGCATGGATGATTTCAGCGTCTAATACTGTTGCTACCGTTAGAGTTTTCGAGTCTTTCGGTCACAAACAGGACACAGCATTTATTAGACCTCAAGCATTCTTGATCCCTTCGTTGACGCTTCAATCGCGAAATTTCTAAGTTGAAACGAACACGCTTACTGTAGGTTAAATTCGGCGGTTTACACTATAGTTAAGCTCTACATTATAACACGATTGTTGAAGCACATTCAGCCCTGTCTTTCTTATCTGTCGAACCTATCTCCAGTCAACTACTGTGAACGCCATTCGAGCACATTGTTTAGGTAAGGTTTCTCTTCTCAGAGGTAGATGGCGCTGCAAACAGTATCGCGTATCTTCACGCCGGTTTCGCGGACCTGCTGAGTCCCGAACTACGACGGCCCGATTTTCTCCACTGAGGCAGCTTAACAGACCACGGCAACGCTGCACTCAAAGAGCAAGCACAGCCGACACATGCATGGCAAGATGCCTCCGGCGTGGTCGCTACTGCAACTTGTGTTTGTAGCAAGCTTTGTGGGCATTCTTGCGCCTGCGCCGCCCACGCCCTGTCCACAAGGATGCCTCTGCGTTGGAACCACCATTCGCTGCATGTTCCTCAATTTCGACCGCGTTCCACGGGTTCCAGAGAACACGACGGTCCTGTGAGTTTCCCTATACACTGTCGCTTGAAAGAAAGCATCGAGCGACGTAAGTTTCTTTGTCGCATCACGGAGAGAGCCGTGATAGCTTAGTCATGCGCGACTCTGTTTTTTCCGAACGCATTCTGCAGCAAAGTTCACTTTGACGGAGTCGCACTGTAGAAACTACCTGATAGCACGAGGGCACTTATTTCGACTATGCTAAGCCCAATCGTACCCGTCTTGTTTTCTGCGCTTTTCTTTCCGACCAAATATCCGCTTTAGGCGCCTTTCATCTCTGCATAAACATAAATAATATGCAAGCATTTTTCTCTTAAAACCTCGAGAAGAAGTTAGGTCACTTGCGATTCTTGAACGTCTAATTGGACCTACTTACATAGGCAGCTATCTAATAGGCAACCTGAAAATGTGATGGTCACCTATAAAAACCTAGCCGGCTAAACTAACCTAACCTAACTAAACCTAACCACTTCCCCCAGTACCGGAAGGTAACTAGCCGCTGAATCGCAAAAGCAACAATAACTAAGTCAAGAAATAAGAAGGAATAATCTTGATTTGTATTTGCCAGGGCAGAAGTAATCTTTGTGTTTCTATAAGGTCAATTTGAGCTAACCTTTAACCGGCTACTAAATTTCTTGAAGTGTAATCTCCCATCGTTCATTGTGATATCGATTTTATAGACTCACTATACATACGTTAAGGTGTGTGAGCTACAGTAAGTTTTGTTTGTGAAATGTCGGCGGACCTTTGTTCTCATCCCTGGGACCTTCCACTGCCTAGGACAAAACGAGCTTTCGCTGAGATATAACCAACGACCATGACCGCAGGGGCGCTCAGCTGAAAGCGAGCAAACTGAGCTGGGCACTTAGTTTACTTTCGGCACGTGCTGATACAGCCGCTAGTCTGTCAGGAGAACATTGCGTCACAGATAAGATCGGTGTGAACGAAACCATCGAGTTACATGCACTGATCCGAGTGCTCTGAATCACTCGGCACAAGATCTCTGGCGAAACTGCAGTGCATGCGCCGACCGATAAGAAGCTACAACTGCAAAGACGGAGTGGTACACTTTCGTCTACACTGAAATTACTGCCTGCAGGGAATAGCTTTGTATCACACTGAAATTATTTCCAGATAGGCTTATGCGACCATGAGAGGCGTTCTCGATACCACTTTGTTATTTCGAACTTAATCAGTATGTTCCACACCCCGATATTCCGAATGAAAGCACCTAAATATATTAGTGGAAGAATAGATTTGTGCCACAATTTCTAGATAGCCTGCAGTACATTGCTAGTGTAAAAAAAAATGAACAATCGCAACCTCGTGATCGGCTGAAATCTCTATTTTCTTGCGCGAATAAATTACGGCTCTCCGGAAGAGCATTTACAAGGATCGCGTTTATGGGGCGATAACATCACACTTGTCCAAGACCTTGTGTACAGCTTTCCAGGATCAAGGCAGCGAATCCTTGACATCGAAACTGCCAGACCACGAAGCGAGGCGCGAATTATCGTTCAGTTATAAAAAGGCAAAAGAAGGACCACGGAGAAATAATCTAAGGCCTTGGAAGTAACATGTCGACTGATGGCAACGAGAAGCTTCGCAGTTCAGCAGCAGCCACCCTTACGTAATCTGGTCGCCTTCAAGAGCCGTCGCAGTGGAAATAATCGCGTCGAGCGTCCCGTGTACGATGGTAGCTGCCAAAGTTTCAAGGGCCGTTTGTCCCTCATGAGTGAGCCATCAACACCAGCACAACACATGGGACAGCCAGGGCTTTCATCGCAAGTTCACAGTTGGTTACATAGCACACGGCTTTCTATTCCCAGCGCTCTCTACCGGGAGCTTTCTTCGTAAGGAGAAATTGTTCGTTAGGTAGATAGTGGTGGTTTCGATTTCAGATTTGTTTCAGCTCGACACGTAGCAGGATTTATATATAGACATATATGTATAATCTACATGTGTTGTCATAAAGAGAGGGAGAGAGAGAGAGCGAAAGAGACAAGCAGACGAGAGGAAAGGCAGGGAGGCTAACCAGACGCTTGTCGGGTACATGTTTTGCTAGGACTGACAGACAGGCAAGTCGGTTCATTATCATAGAAAGAACAGCGCTTCAAAACGGGACACTAGGGAATTTCTGTGTGGTTGCTCCCTAGTGTCCCGTATTGAAGCGCTGTTCTTTCTCTAAGGAACATGTCAGTGTTTCGAGCCGTCTCCTTGCGGCTATTTCCTAATCCTGCTCAATTGTTCAATAGGAAATCAGTATTTATTGGCAGATTTATTGATTGTTTGATAAACTAGAGCCAAAGATGCTGCGCATATTTTTCAAAGAACACAAACCACAAGTAGAACAGTGCACCTTCACTTGACGAAGGGACGATCTAGTATGATACAGACATGTATACCGTTCAGCAAGAGAGAGAGAGAAAAGGGAAAACGGAAAGGCAGGGAGGTTAACCAGACTGAGTCCAGTTTGGTACCCTATACGTGGGGAGGGGAATGGGGAGTAAAAGAGCAAGTTTCTGTGTTAAGTATGCTATCTTAGGGATAGAAATCCTCGGCCTAAGGTATGTGGCAACGACAATGTACCCCCGTACAGTGCTCACGCGCCTTGGTTATAGTTGATATTCAAGAAATAATTTTGGTGCTCATGGTTCCTAATCTCTTTTTTTTTCATAACTGCACGTGACTTGAACAATCAAGTGACCTGCGCTTCAACAACATACGACGCATACCGGCCAATGCATTTCAGGACCTTCACCAACTAGACGCACTGTAAGTATACACGCAGCACACCTCATCTCTGAAAGCATCAATGGTACCTATAGCAACGGCGAACAAACGGCCTGGTGGCTACTAAAGACGCCCCCACCTTGAATTCCAGCGCTCTCACAAAAGTTATGTGCGCAATTCCAAGAAATGCACAAGAAGTGTAAATGTGATGGTAATAAACATTATTGAGCAACATTAGGACACGAAACCCAGGAATGTAGTACTGTGGTATTACAGTGGGAGCGCCTCCAACGGAGCTGTTTTTCGTGACAGGAAGAGGAGCAACGCCCGCTACTGAAATGTCGGCTGGAATGGCGAATCAGTGTTCTATTAGACAGCCTTCTGATTTTAAACAACGTTTTATAGAGTCAAGAACCGCGGAAGACGTTTTCTTGTTTTGTTTTTTTGCGTCGTACTGTGAGTGCGTGTTCATTCGAAGCTATGAAAATCTACTATCAGACTTATTCATGTGCAGGCTGCTGGACAACAACCAGTTGCAGATTATTGAAAACCAGGCCTTCGAGGGACTCAGGAGTCTGAGACATTTGTGAGTATCGATTACGATTTTATAGCGTTAACAATTTAGTTGTTAGATTACTATATATATATATATATATATATATATATATATATATATATATACCAACACAGCGCTGTGCCACCGACTAGGGACTCATGACATAACGGCATGCGTCCTTGAAGGAGTGCGCCTAACGTCTCACCCAATTGGACGACATAATAAATGCAATCTCGCACACATGGGGACTTGCGCTGCATTTTATATGACGACATACGCCGCCAATAATACAGTGCTCAATAGATAAGGAGTTGCGTCGACTCTTGTGCAGCGTAAGACGTCAGTATATGCACTGGGAGCCGCTGTAGACGCAGCAGCTAAAGTGGACAACGTTCCCAATGCTTTAAGATTCCCAATTCTTTTTTCATAGATTCTCCCATTGTCCGCACAGTGTCCTGACATTTTGTCTAACACCAGTCCATTTCGTTCGTGCCTACATGACGAAGAGCACTCCGTTTCCTTGACTGGTCTGTTTCCCTTTTATTTCTCTCCTGGAAGTGCTTTTGCATGGCTGGAACGCTTTGGTACAGCATTCCTGTGAGTGTCCCCAAGGAACACAAAAGCCCTCACAAATCGTAGTTTTGGGGGCCATCTACGAAATCTTTAGAGTGACCTGCAATGCTCTCCACCTGAACGATTTACAAGGTGCAGCCGGGAGCGTTTTGCATTGCTTCTGGCTGTGCATTTTCGTAACCATCGTTTGTTGAAACCATACTGCTGAACTGTGAAACAAAAGAAGAACACTTCAGTTTAAGGTGGGAATTTGAATTTAAGGGAAGCTTTCCCGCAGTACAACATGCGTCGCCCACATATTTACCGTTATATCGACTTGCGACAACACCAGTGCTAAACATTCAATGAATAGTCCTTCACGTACAGCCTTCCAGCGTTGCTCAATAGTTCTGCCGATAAGTCTGTAAATGTCCCACTGTTGTCAAGAAATCTGCGGCGAGATTACGCGAATTATGAAGCATTTGTATGTTAATCTTAGAGAACCCTCGTGCTTTGTAAATTGATTGTGTTTGTTGTAAATTCATTCTGTATTAAAACCTGTAAAACTAGTTAGGTTTGTAACAAGTGTTTGTACACCATTGCTGCCGTATGAAGAGGCCCACTCTCCCGCCAAGCCGCGGATTTCAGTAGCATTTTGTGCCTACTGCTTGTGTGCATGTTTTTTTTTTTTTCAGATGTCATAAATTTAATACAAATTTCAATTTTTTCGTAACCTGTTAGTGATCCACAAATGCAGATTTCAAATATAACTTGCAAATCTCAGCTCTCCTATGAGGCCTTACACTGTAAAAATGTTTCACCCTTAGGGTGAAAACACCCGAAGGGCGTTTTCTTACGGCACTGGTAACACACTTACCGCAAGGGCTTTGCAAAAAATTATAGAGGACGACAAAGGAGATATAACTAGATGTGCGATGACAAACGACACAGTTGAAAACTATGGAACCACTATGACAGCCTTGGGCGCACAGATCCGACAGGAGAGTTTCATATCTTTTCCTGTGAAATTCTCTTGCCGGATATTTCTGTGCGCCCAGGCGGTCAGAACGATTACATAGTTTCAATTACGTCTTTTGTCATAGCAAGTCTAGTTAAAGCTCCGTTTTCGGCATCTATAAATATTCGTGAGGCCCTAACGGTAAGGGTGTTACCAGTGCCACAAGAAAACACCCTTAAGGGTGTAAACGTTTTTATAGTGTACAGTAAACTTGACCGAAAACAACTTAAGTCTGTGTAAACGTTTCATGACAGGCTTCTCTCCCCCAGCTTCCTTTAGAATTACTGTATAGGCTCTGTATTGGGAACCTATAGAGTAACTAGAGGTAACTACACTCAACGTTGCTACATTGTGGTTACCTACACAGTAACGTAGAGTTACTGTGCAGGCTTCCCAAAGGTAGCCTATACCGTAACTTTAGCTTGCTTAAGCTCTCCGTGCCCCCTGTGCGTAGTAAAAAGCAACTACAAAGGTGCTCTGTTTGGCCTCCGAGATTACCAACCCACGCCTTGCTTACCATCTCGGATGCCGCAAGCAAATACGTAGAACATCGTTGGAGGGCGGCACTGGTACAGCTCTGGTAATCTGAGGGCAATTATCCGTGGCAGCACAAACAAAGTTACGCGCACGCGCTCACACGTGCGGAGCTTCGGCGCTTGTATTACTACGCCAAGCAGTGCCTACGTTTTGTTGGCGGTTGACAGGACCAGGAAAACCAGACATGGACACCAGACAGCCAAAAACTAGGAACAGCGAGAAAGGGGTAACCACTTTGACTAAGCAGCTTTTTTTATTTGTGATCGAATAAAACTTCAACAAAAGAAAGTAAGAAATTGTAATTTGTATGGTTTGTTTTACGCTACGTCACTTCCATTTGCCTAATTCGCGTACTACGTCTAGATGCGCCGTAAAAAAAAAAAAAAAGTGCTTCGGCTCCGTAGGTTTGGCTCCGCTGCCACTGAAAGTTATCGCCGGGTGTAGCTAAAACAAATGAACAATCTTATTTATGGACCTTAAGCATGCTAGAGAGGTTGCATACGCACCAAAGCAGTTATAATACTACTGCGACAACAATTATTTGTGTTCTGTAGGCGAATGTTTGATGTTTTCTTGGGAGCTGCCGCGTGGGTCCGTACATATTTAGGTATATGTAAGCTATATGTTCGTGCATTCCGTATATGCCGCATATATATGACATGCTATTGAACCACCAGGTAGGTGAAATACGATCTCAAGTTCCGGACTAAATTAGTCATTGCAATTTTGAGAATGGTGGTCCAGAGGCAAAAGTAATGGAACACATCATTGACAGCGCATGGCCTATATATTGCCGAAGATCTCCTCGGGGTATTAAATGATAAAAGTTGAAAACGATATATCAGTGTCCAAACTTGAAAGTGATGTAATTTTACTACCACGGCTCTTTACGGCGAGCGAAGTGGAGTCTATGCGGTGTGATCACAGGCCCTGCACGGCGTGTTAAATCTTTTGCGGGTGCCAGAAATTTGGCACGCCCGCGTATTTCGCGTTCGCGTTAGTCGGACCCGCGTATAGTCACTGAACCGTCGGAAGAGTCCAGGCGCAAGGCTAAACCCTTGATATTGCACTCAGTGCTTCGTCCTTCGAGCTTAACCAATCTTTCTTGACACAAACGCCCTCTCAAGAGCTGTATTCGTATGGTTACATCTCCGAAAGCTGACAAGGAAATTTATTGACCCGTAGGCACGTTTACAACTGTGGTATGAACGAGAAGTACAATATAAAGTACATCACATGCAATACATCATACTTGATGAAAAACAAAACAGATTAACAAATGAAATAATAAATGGTGCCTACTTGACACTGGCTTTGCCACACACAACAACAACAACAACAAAACTCATTACCGCATCCACGCAAAAGCATTATTGTGAGCCTCGAATTTATGAAAGGTACCCGGGGCACATACAGATACAGTCTGAACTCAGACAACAGAATGGAGCATTATTCTGGCTGTAGAAAGACTTTGCCTCGGGAGACGGTTATGTACCGCGTAGACCAGCGGCGAAGAAACTCGGCTTCACCGAGTTTGAACAACTGTTCTTCAAGATGACCCCATATTATCACCCGTAGTTTCCGCATTCTGGGGTACATTGCTCTATTTGACTGCCGAGATCGTTCTGCGATGTTACGGAAGCACCACAAAATGTAGCTAGCGCTGTAGTAGACGAGACTCGCAAACCGATGTCGGCGCTGCGGTGGCCGCACGATGGATATTCCGAACATTCTTGCAACTAGCTTCCAAAAGGTGCGTGCTACAACGCAGTCCTTTACGACATGCGCGTTGGTCTCTGTTTCTGTGACGCCATTTGTCACTCAAACTTGGCTGACATCGATTTTTATTCGAAAGTCGACTATGGAAGGCGCGTCGTATTACTACCTGTGTCGTTACACCCTGTAGTGTGCCGATAACGGCATGCGATCAATTGAACTTCTTAAGTTTAATTACGCTGCAATGCGCGTAGAGAACTGCACACGCCTTTAGTGCGCACGTTACCTTCTTTCTTTTATATTAACGCGTCTTGTTTTGCCTTTTCGTTTTGTTTTGTCTGGACACACTCATTTCGTTTTCTTGCTTTTACTTGTCGCACGAAAGAACAAAAGAAACAAATTGCGAAGCACGGTGGCACGCGGATTGGTAACGTCATCTCACATCAGGAACGCCGAGTGCACTAATTAAGCCTTGCGTTTGCTTTCGCACTTGCGCGCAAAATCAATGTGTTTTTCGAAGTTCTCGGTAACATGGAATGTCGTACGTGGTAGTATGTTTACCTATAATTAAGGTTAGACGTGCCGTGTGAAGCGCTCGCGCATGCTATAACACTTGGTGCCTGGGCGCAAATCTTATTGAAGAACTGTCGTTACTTGCGCACGATCAACGAGAGCAAGAGCTGTGGCTTATCTGGGTCACGATTTGAGTCGCCAAACGCGTTCGTTTGGAGTCTGACAACTGTAGTGCAAGCATGCCATGTGGAGACGCGTGAGGTGCAGCACGGTGTGCAAAAGTAGTAGGCTGCCCCAACGCTACACGGTGGAGCCGATATAAAAAAAAAATGGTTCCGTAAGTACCAGAAGCAGGAACGGTGTCCTCTAATTGTTCGTTTTTCAGGGCCAGCGTGCAGCCTTGGGGCCCCTTCGACTTTGTAGCCCGTGTTGCAGCTCGAATTCCACGCTCGACTCTATCTTTTCAATTACTAACACCACCACGCGCATGTGGAGGCTTCCTGTAAGCTCTACACTATAAAATAATTTGCACCGTTATTCACTTTGAAAGGTGTAAATTATTTTACGGCGTGGGCCTCAAATAGAGGACGGGAGAAGGCTGTCCAGCGAGCTTTCGAGTGCCTTACGGGCGACTAGCACAACTGACACGAACGCTAGGGCTTCTACAAATTTATACAAGTGATGTCACATGCGCCGCAGTTTGAGGTCGTACCGTAATTTCCACTCGTGCAGGAAGCAGCTAGGCACAGTAAATGTTCATAGCATAACGTTACCCGTTTCAAGAGAGGCAAAAAATAAGCGATAGGTGTGTGCGCGTGCGCGTGCGCGTGCGTGTGCGTGTGCGTGTGCGTGTGTGTGTGTGTGTGTGTGTGTGTGTGTGTGTGCGTGCGTGCGTGCGTGCGTGCGCGCGTTGCGTATGTGTGTGCTTGTGCGTGTGCGTATGCGTGCGCGTGTTTGTATGTGTTAACTTTTAAAAGTCGCGGCACTTCGTTTCTCCGCCTCTATTGCTCCTGCCATCTCGTCCCGACAACAAAAAGCTTGGAAGGCCCATGGCTCGCGAGACTGGGCGGTGCCTTCGGATCTCAGAAGCCATGTAAACCAACAGGGCTGCGATATTTATTTTTTTCTTGTTGTTCAGTGCGCCCAGTGGGAGTCACAGAGGCCTCGGGTAGCTCTTCACGGCGTTTGTGGAGGGCGCCACAAACGTATCGCCACTAAAGGACGCTAATCGCCACATGCTGAAGACAAACCGGAAAGCGAGCACTCTGCATCGACCGACCGTTCGTTGCGGTGGCGACCCCTATGCGACCATTCCACGACCATTATAGCGCGGAGTACGCACAGCGTGATGCAGATGGCACTACTACTATAAGGTGTATTCAGACATTTTAACAGATAACTTGAAAGCGTCTGAAGGCGAGCTCGTTGGTATGCATCCACGGTAGAAAAACAGCTCCAAAAAGGCGGAGAGAAGGAAGAACGCAGACACAATATCAAGAATGGTTTGTCGCCTGCCGCTCAACTTACTACACATTACCTTCCGTTCTAATTAAATTATGAGATGTAGCTTCTAAAAGTGCGCAGTTAATTAGTAGGTACGTCATAGGAGACGGCTCCGGTTTAATTATGACCACCAAGGGTTCTTCAGCGGGCACCGAAATCCAAGTAGAGGAACGGTTATCTTCTTATTTATTTATTTTTTCTCGTTTTCTCTAACAAATTGGGGCCACCAGGCTGGGAATGGAATCCACTGCCTCATGCTGTTCTGAATAGTTTTGTAAAAGGACAACGTTTTAACGTTGATAACGTGACAAGGGGGAAAACGAACTGATTTATTCCGATTTCCCTAATGCAAAGCTTCATATACTCCATTGGTAGCAAGTGCCAGGGATGTGGCGTCAGATTCGGTGGAGTGGAGGAAATGGCATCGACACTTGTAATTAAAGTATGGCAACGTTATTTTTCTTATTATATGTTTAGGTGTGTGGTATTGTTTTTATTTATTTAGCTTGTGTGGATTTGCTTATTATTATTATTTTTTATTTTGTGCAGTTGGCTCTCGTTCTCATTAGCGTTTCTCTCGGGTCAGGAAACACGGCTGAAACTTACTGCTCTTGATTTACAAATTAATTTCTCACATCATTATTCTTTCAGATTTCTGTCCAAGAACAATATCAAACACCTGGAAGATGACGCGTTTTCAGGATTGCACCAGCTGGAACAATTGTAAGTAGCCGAAATTTCTTACATCTACACCAATGCTCGTAGCATAACATCTTCTAAACGACGAGGGAATAAGGAAAACAGCCCTGTGCAGCGGCAATGCACATCATCGCGCATATATATATATATAGGTACGGCTGCAGTTAGCCTTTCATCGTTAGAAGAATGGAAAGATCGACATACAGATCAGTCTCAACTACTTTAATTTCTATGCTGTACTGAGGGGAAGCTCAGGCGCTCCTGTCTAAACACACGAGTGTAGAAATCCTTGTTTTTCTTTTTCCTCGGCAACAACTGTGCTTAGGTTGAGGACGTCTGTTGTATTTAAAAGAAGTTAGGATGTAGGAACTGTAGGAGGTGAATTTTCAATTTTTGTCGTCAATTTTGACAATAAAGCTCTCGTAAATGGCAAAATATTAAGAAACTTAAGTAATATGTTGACTGCCTTGCAATTTAGCCGTAATAATTGATATCGCAATTCTGTAAATTTCACCTAGTAGTACATCTAAAACGCAACCTATTGGCTCATTATATCCCACTCTGAAGTACACCACTAATTGGTGAGATGGAATTTTGCAACAGCGTCGTAAACATTGCAACAATTACGCATAGTTTGCCAGCACATATATAAAATTCGTCCGCTTTAGATGCTCTAGCGGATTCAGTTTACATAATGGGGACACCTGGTTTTAGTTCAGAGCTAAAGTTTTTGTAAGCTTTTTGGTTAATTTCTTTTTTAAACTTACCAATTTTCAGCAGCCTATGTAAGAAAACCTCGACGTTATAAATCCAAGTTTTGTTTCCAGCAGTTTGTAGGGACTGAACTTCAAATGCAACAACTTTCGTTCAAATCGGTCCAGCGTTGTCTAACGAAAGCATCTCGGCATTTTACGTGTGTTAGAATCAGTGCGTCGGGACGGAACGAAAACCAAAACCATAAACGAAGAGCGAAAATAATAACGATATATTTGCCCCGAATGAAAACGTAACCGAAACGTTACTTATTATTTAGTTTCGAAGCGAAATCGAAATATTTTGATAGGTTTTCGGTTCAAGGGGAAGAAAGTAGGCAATCGGAAACTATCGACGTCAAGCAACGTCAGAATTAATTAGTCCGCATATTCCAGGCAGGCATAGTGCCAGCGATCGCCGGTCGAGCGCTAATATAAGCCTATCACTTGGTGCACTAGCAGATGGGCATCGTAGCAAAACCCAGGGCTTGCGCGCTGGAGAGCTTACCGTTTCGTTGCCTACGGGTACAACGCTTCGTTACCGAAGTTTTATCGTTCGTTTATGTTCGTTTAAGTTCGTCTGACCCAAACGGCGGTCTCACATTTCGGCGAGTACACTCGATGACGTGCTTCTTCTGACACGGTGCTCAGTGCCTTGACTCAAGGCACTGAACATGATCTCAGAATTCCTAGTTCACTTACTGAGAAACATAAATACTATACATTCAGCATTACTTACTTCGCAATTTTTTTGCATGTGAACCAAATTCGTTATGAACCGTTACGGACCATGTTTTTTTTTTTTTTTCGTTCCGGAGCAGAACCGGGGCGGAACGTTTTTCAGTGGAACGAAACTAAAACCAGAACAAAAAAAAAAACATTTCGTTCCGATAGCCTGCTTAGACTAGCCTAATGGGAGTTGGCCTCGAGTTAAAGACGTTGGGCTAGTCTTGTACAAACAGCTATGCCAATTAGCGCAGCCTTACCACCGGCCCCACCCACTCTACGTTTATAAACTCGGACATTCACACACTGAACATAAAGATTTTACACCTAGAGGCTACGTTTCGCACAGTGCATGTCCGTAGCATACACGACTACACACAAGCACACACACACGCACATGGGTGCGAGAATGCGCATGCGTGAGAGGAGGCAGTATATACAACCGTACTACGCTCCAGTTACGGTGAAGGCTCGAAGAAAGCGTAAAAATGCGTTCGTCTTAGAAATTTGTAAAAAAGTTCTTAACAGAAGGGATCCACGAAAATGAAAATTTACCGTTCCAGTCCGCCTAAGTACCGACGACAAAAAAAAAGCATAAAGAAGTAATAAGCAGCATTAAAACCAAGAGGCAAACGTTAACATAGACTTGCATGAGGCAAAGTATGGCGTACTGCACTCTTAGCTATAAAGTATTCTGTAATTCTTGCAAGCCAGCGCTCTGCAAGCTTGCACGATGTCGCAACGGTTGGCATTTCACTTATGGTTTGCTCGAAAATTCTTCAACCACATCACGTCTATTAAAGAACAACAAGAAAAAAATGCACCACTCTGTTCAGTGACACCTAATGCATTAACATCATAGTTTTTCTTTCTTTCGTGGATGTTCCCACGCTTTCATTATCATCCTGATAGGTAGCTCGAGAATCTTCTCGATTGTTGTTTCTGCAGCGCGTGTCAGCCCTGCAGGTTGCCTCCTCATCGATTAAGGCCGGTTTAGTTGTTTATGGCCATGGAAAGACCATTTTCATGTCGTATCTAGTAAATCAAGGTCTCTTCCTCCAAGTCTCCCAGTCCGGGCCTCTCTGTAAGCATAGTAACAGGCGTCAATGACGGCTGCAGAAGCCCGGCTTAACCGAATTGGCAGTTCGTGTACAGAGGAACTTTTTCTTCTTTTCTTATTGCATTCGGTCCACAGGAAACCAATCAACGATTCACATATTGCTGCTCGTATAAGAAAACCCGGCTAAACCGGGTTCGTCTTAGCGGGAGCCTACTGCACTGTAAAATAATTTACACCCTTAAAAGTGACAAAGGGTGTAAATGTGTCTATAACTCACATCCATAGGGTGTGATTTATGCAACTAACACCCCAAGGGTATGAGTTATGGACACATTTACACCATTTTTCCCTTTTAAGGGTGTAAATTATTTTACAGTAATGTAGCTAATAAAGTTTTGTAAGTTCAAAACCAGGGTAGCTTTATCATGCTAAGCTCAATATTTAACACGTGTTTCTTTTACGTATGTATAACAAATCCGGCAGTATAATTTCTCTGTTCAGCAGGTGGCGACCGCAGAGTACGCCAACCTGGAACTACATACGCTCACGTCTGCCATCCGCGAATGACTCTTGCGCAGGTCTTTGCACGAGAACGAGCTCGGGGAGATCGCGGAGGCGCCGTTTCGGATTCTGCTGTCTTTGGAGAGGCTGTGAGCAGCTTGCTACCGCGTTTGCGCGTTCGCGCGACGGAGATAAGGCCCACAGCATCCGCGCGTAGTGCGAGCTGTGCGTGCGATTCTCAAAGTCGGCCCGCTCTTTTTTTTTTGCAGGCACCTCAACGACAACCGCATACACACGGTGCAGAAAGGAGCCCTGCAGAACCTCAGGCAACTCAGGCGCCTGTGAGAACGACGTGTGACTTTGCGTGGCGTTATTCTTTGGCATGCTTTTATTGCGCGATTAAAGCGAATGCGGGCATGTAGACACGCGGGATGGACAGCTGGGCTAGTTGGAAATAGTTAATGCTTGAATCCAATTATTGTTTCCATTCAAGCATTATAGGAGTTCGGCAGGACATCTGTTCAGTTAACAACAAGGTGTAACGGCACAGGTCAGACAACTCGGTGTTCTATAATGGAGTGATAGAATGGGTGCCAACTAAAGGGAAGCGTAGACGAGGGCGGCAAAGAATGGTGTGACACAATTAGGGAACAAGGAGGCAGAAAATAGTGTCCGCGGGCGCAAAAGAAAATCAATTGGATACA
Source organism: Dermacentor andersoni (assembly GCF_023375885.2). NCBI lineage: Eukaryota > Metazoa > Arthropoda > Arachnida > Ixodida > Ixodidae > Dermacentor > Dermacentor andersoni. Next base: position 49,725,743 of record NC_092822.1, read on the forward strand.
TCAGTGGGAGAATCCTTCGTCCCGTAGTGGACATAAATATGTCGATGGCGATCAATTCTTTAATATAAAGCGCTCGAGCACGACTATAGGACAAAAGTTGAGAAAGCGAGACGGGGCTGTTTATGAACTAAAAGCTTTCTTATGTGGAAGGCGGCTTTATTTAAACTTAAGACCCACAGAAGCAGAAAAGACAGGACCGCGTCATGGACAGTATAGCGACACTCGCGCTAACAAAAACATTGAGTTCACAACTTCGTTAGACAATTCGTGGTTCTTTATTTCTTCTTTACGCTAACGTGTAAACCTATAGGTATCTGTTAAGGTGTATGCGTGGCGACAAAGTCCTTAGCGGGGCATCCACGCTCCTAAGTGGTAGTATGACATGCTTTAAACTGCGACTGAAATAATGTGCGTGTTTGTGTTAGCCAGTACACTACTTCATCATGACAGCGCAGAGGTTAATAATTGCAGCAAGATGGTAACCTGAACTATACTTTGACGGTTTAACATTCCCTCTATCCCTATACACTGGTACGTGAACCTAATTTTCATAAATGTGGTGTTTGGCGGTTTTTTGCAACATCAGTGGCGCGGGCAAGCGTGATCCCTCGTAGGTGCGTATTTGTTCAAACCTATGATTTACTCGCCCGAGAAACTGCACTATGCCCATCCGCAGGCGCCTGGATGGAAACCCGTTATTGTGCGATTGCGGCCTCGTCTGGTTCACTCAAATGCTTCGCGAGAAGCAGACCATCACGCAGGCCAGTGGACTGTGCTCCCAGCCAGAGTCTCTTCGTGGCAGACCACTGACGTCACTGGACAGCGGCGACTTTGCTTGCGGTGAGTGTACCCAGTCACATTTGTCTCTCATTATCTAATTACACCCGGAATACCGTGCTAAGCATGTCGCCAGGGTAGCGCCTCTCCTCTTATCATTAAGCCTTGTTTCTCATAGTGAAAAACTTGCGCCGGACTCAACGTCAGCAGCGATTCAGGTTACCTCATCATTCATGCACGTTTGGATAAAATGACGGCACCAATACAAACTACGGGGTTGCCCGTGGCAAGACGAATTTTCGTGAACCGCTTGACCACCATTGACCATTCAACCATTGACCACACGGTTGTCAATGCACAGTTTTGTTGGTTTTGTGGAGCTTTTCAGAAAAATTGAACTTCTTAGAGCCCTAAACTTGAAGCCTATAGGTTAAAGAGAACAGCTTAGCACTAAGCTAAGGAGACATCTTTGATCCCTAAGTGCTTATGATGAAGTGCTTAATTCATTTGTTTAGCGAAGCCAGAACCTTTGCAATAACACACTCATGATTATATAATGTATCTATATTCTTCGTTCGCAAATACTACCATATGTACTTGCCCTTCCTGTTATAATAACATGAGGGATTGACAGTATGTGAAATAAATAAATAAATAAACAAATAATGACCTGGTAGCATGCCACGAAGCGGTGCATGGCATTATCACCTTGTTTCGAGAAGATACAGAGAGCGAGAGAGAGATAGAGAGAGAGAGATAGTAATATTTTATTTTTTTGAGTGAGCAAAGTGTTCTTCGCCCTTGGTGGGCAGTCTCCTCATTTCAGGAAAGCTTAGGAGACACAAAAACTGACTTTTTTCTATAATTGCGGTTGCGCAACATACTCAACAGTCATAGTCTTACCTCCGCAACATCAAGGACGACTGCCCCTTTCAAGCATCTTTTTTCTTCATGATGAATGCCCGCGCTTTGTATTTCCGTCCACTTTTGGCGACATTGAAAACTCTAAATGACCTTGAATTTTCTCTCAGAGAGACCGCGGATTGTACAAGAGCCGCAGCCCCGAGAAGTGGAGCTCGGCGAATCCATCAACCTGACGTGCAAGGCATTGGGCCAACCCCGACCGAACGTCTACTGGACCCAGAACGGGTAAAGTGGGACGCACCACGTACTGCCAGTGCATGCCAAATTTCGCAATCTGCGATCGTTCTTTGGGAACTCGTGACGGATCGGGGATGTATGGGTTCGAAATGCGAACCCCTAACAAACTCTTTTTCAGACATGTATGCTGACATACGCCGGGAACAAGCTAATGGCTTGACAGTCGCTATTATTCGTCTTGTCGGGGCATGCACCGCGACGGTGCGCTCAAGCCACCGCCTCATTTCTTTTTTTATCTTCCTTTTTGTTTGTCGCTAACTTCGACAGTTCCATAAGATGTAGCCCTTAGGGCTGTTTCTATCCCCTCGGTACGCGGTGCGCAGCTGTCTGATTAAAAAAAAAACTGCTTCTTGGCCTATATTTGTTATTTGATGAAAGACATATTATGTATTTGAGTGCTTAGCTCATTCTTACTCAGGAACCAACTACTGATGACAAGACTAATTTTATGTAGCTTTTTTTCGTCATACAGAAAAGTGTTTTTTTTTATTGTTGTTTTTTAAAGTGACACGAGCTGGATGGGTCTAGGAGGTTGATTTATTTTGTCGACTGATCTAAATTGGACAAAAGATCTGATTTCGATTCTCCGTTTGTTTACGTGCCTTCAAACTTTGGAAATGATTGAATAATAATATTGACATGGCCGTAGTCTGTTGTGTGCCCAAGATGCGATTATTTCACTTGTATTTTGTTTAGTTTTTTTTTTAGTATAGATGAAACCTTAACCTGGAAGAATGAGTAGACAGAAATAATATAAACGTATTAAATTCAGCATAAGAGACAAAGCCGGCAATATCGTTACTAATGTGGATGAGATAGTTCAAGTGGCTGAAGAGTTTTACAGAGATTTATACAGTACCAGTAACACCCACGACGATAAGGTGAGAGAGAATAGTCTAGAGGAACTTGAAATCCCACAAGTAACACCGGAAGAGGTAAAGAACGCCTTAGGAGCTATGCAAAGGGGGAAGGCCGCTGGGGAGGATCAGGTAACAGCAGATTTGTTGAAGGATGGTGGGAACACTGTCCTAGAAAGATTGGCCGCCCTATATACACAATGCCTCATGACCTCGAACGTACCGGAATCTTGGAAGAACGCTAACATAATCCTAATCCATAAGAAAGGGGACGCCAAAGACTTGAAAAATTATAGACCGATCAGCTTACTGTCCGTTGCCTACAAAGTATTTACTAAGGTAATCGCAAATAGAATCAGGAATACCTTAGACTTCTGTCAACCAAAGGACCAGGCAGGATTCCGTAAAGGCTACTCAACAATAGACCATATTCACACTATCAATCAGGTGACAGAGAAATGTGCGGAATATAACCAATCCTTATATATAGCCTTCATTGATTACGAAAAAGCATTTGATTCAGTCGAAACCTCAGCAGTCATGAAGGCACTACGGAATCAGGGTGTAGATGAGCCATATGAAAAGATACTGGAAGATTATAGCGGTTCCACAGCCACCGTAATCCTCCACAAAGAAAGCAACAAAATCCCAATAAAGAAAGGCGTCAGACAGGGAGATACGATCTCTTCAATGCCATTCACAGCATGTTTACAGGAGGTATTCAGAGACCTGGAGTTGGAAGAATTGGGGCTAAACGTTGATAGAGAATACCTTAGCAACTTGCGATTCGCTGATGATATTGCCATGCTTAGTAACTCAGGAGACCAATTGCAATGCATGCTCACTGACCTGGAGAGGCAAAGCAGAAGGGTGGGTCTGAAAAATTAATCTACAGAAAACTAAAGTAATGTTTAACAGTCTCGGAAGAGAACAGCAGTTTACGATAGGTAGCGAGGCACTGGAAGTGGTAAGGGAATACATCTACTTAGGGCAAGTAGTGACCACGGATCCGGATCATGAGACTGAAATAACCAGAAGAATAAGAATGGGCTGGGGTGCGTTTGGCAGGCATTCTCAAATCATGAACAGCAGGTTGCCACTATCCCTCAAGAGGAAAGCGTATAACAGCTGTGTCTTACCAGTACTCACCTACGGGGCAGAAACCTGGAGGCTTACGAAAAGGGTTCTGCTGAAATTGCGGACGACGCAACGAGCTATGGAAAGAAGAATGATAGGTGTAACGTTAAGGGATAAGAAAAGAGCAGATTGGGTGAGGGAACAAACGCGGGTAAACGACATCTTAGTTGAAATCAAGAAAAAGAAATGGGCATGGGCCGGACATGTAATGAGGAGGGAAGATAACCGGTGGTCATTAAGAGGAAGCTTTAGCTCGGGCCCAACTCCGACGCGGCCTATTCAAATACATGTAAAAACGCAAAAACGTTTTTCTGAGATAACCCCTGGACCGATTTTAATGAAATTTGTTGCTTTTGAGAGAGAAAGTTAAATTCTAGTGACTGTTGGAAGCGGAATTTCGATTTAGGGCTTGAATTTTCTTAAATAGATTTACAAAAATTCAGAAGTTTGAAAAAAATAGAAGCACAAAGCTTACAAGCTAATAGCTCTGCATCAAGAACAGATATCGCGGTTCTATAAACGGCATCCATTAGATCATTCAAAGCGGACAAATTTTATATGTCATTTTACATCTTACGTGAATTTGTTACGTTGTTTACGAGGGTTCTGCAAAAGTTGTAATTACATAATTTTAAATTTTTTGAGATTCGTGTATAAGATGTCAAATTTGTCTGCTTTAGATGTGCTATTAGGTACAATAAACAGAATTGCGATATCACCTATTCTTGCTGAGTTACAGAGTTGTAAACTTGATAGTTTCGTTTTCTGAAAATTTGCGATTTTTGCCAATTTTTAATAAAAAATTGACCACCTAAATCGAAAATTCGAAACCAACAGTCACTAGATTTTAAGTTTTTCTTTCAAATGCAACAAACCCCGTCAAATTTGGTGTTGTGGTTGCCAAGAAAAACTAATTCTCCTTTTACATGTATTTAGATAGGAGCCCCCGAGCTAAAGCTTCCTCTTAAGGGTTACGGACTGGATTCCAAGGGAAGGGAAGCGTTGTAGGGGGCGGCAGAAAGTTAGGTGGGCGGATGACATTAAGAAGTTTGCAGGGACAACATGGCTACAATTAGTACATGACCGGGGTAGTTGGAGAAGTATGGGAGAGGCCTTTGCCCTGCAGTGGACGTAACTAGGATGATGATGATGATGATGATGATGATGATGATGTATACTATCTGGCCGTGTATGCACGTTTGGAGAACCACGACTCTCCATTTTCCTTGCAGTAACGTTTGTGTATGGGTTATATTACTCATATCGCAGTCCATTGCTGTAAATAATTTCAAGGGACTGTTTCTTTATTGCTATTCTGTATAGAGATGCGTAATAACCAGCCTAATCAAGTTCGTGTCCTCGACTTTGACTGTGAGCGGCGGTCGTACACCTCTGCATAGGCAGATCACCTAATTCTAGTTGTCACAATGTCATTTCTTATGGTATTGGAAATGACGCGTCTTTGCTAGCAACCCGCTCGATCACTCTAGGAATTACACGCTGTGACTTCCAACAAGAGCAAAGCCATTGGCTTGTGCTTCCATTCTAGCTTGGACGTGTACTCCGGAGGCAGGAGTGGATTCGATATGCTTGAAGACGGCACGCTGGTCATCCGCTCGGCACAGGAAGGTCATGAAGGCACCTACCAGTGCAGAGCAGAAAATGCGGCTGGAGCAGTGACCTCGAGAAAGGTGCAGCTGCACGTCGTAGGAAATATTGAAAACTACGTGGATAGACAAGGTAAATGAGGCGTATAGAGGACTTCGTTTCTTTCTTTTTTTTACATAAGCTAACGTAGCCTGTAGTAAATATTTGCGGTAAATACATATTCTGCATTTAAAAAATGCATGCAATAGAATAGTCCCCACTTCACTCAGTTACATAAAGTGAAAATCCCCGCCGTACTGTTACGCAAAAAAAAAAAAAAAAAAAACGTTTTCTTGCAACAGCGAACCAACACACCACCTTGCTGCGGCGAGACATCGCTGTCCCAAGAAGACAAACGTGACGCAGTATATCGCGCCGCCGCCGCTGCCATCATAGTCGTGCCATTGTCATCAAGCCACAGTCGTCGTCGTCGTTGTGCTGACATCATCCGACCACAGTTCTCATCGTTACTGTGACGCAGTTAACTGAATCGCGAATTCTTTAATGCTACCACAAGCTTCTGCTAAAGTGTGACAATCGGACGCATGAATAAACAGGCTCGACCCATGTTTGCAGCTTATAACAGCAGCAAAGCTGAAAAAAAAAATGAAACAATATTACCAAGTCAAAATTTAGTTATTGAGAAAGATTAGTAATGTAAGCCTGAAAGGCACAATTTGAACCAAGAAAAAAGAAATTGGGACAGCATTCACAAAAAAAAAAGAAGAAAAACAAGGTTGAGCTAGATATAAAGATGGAGACTTGATATGATCAGTATGTGTGGAGCACGATATGTTTCTGGAGTGAACGTATCGACTAGGCAGACAAGCCTTGTCCAAAATTTGGCTCCACAGACGTCAATTGTTCCTCGATTGTTGAAGTTACAAGCAATATATTTATCGTTCGTTACAAAGTCTGGCACAGAAAAAGAAATGTTTGCTTAAAGTCACAGAGAGTATATAAACTTCGGATTTAAAAAAAAAATTTATTACGAAGAACATAGAAAAAAAGGATATCATTCATTTCCCCGCTCATGTCTTACAGATTACGACAAGCCGCGGATAGCGGGCACGCCCTCGGACGTTGCAGTCATGGCTGGCCGCAGCGTGACATTGCGCTGTCCTGCCACGGGCAGGCCCACGCCTCTGGTGACCTGGAAGCGCGACGGCGTGCCCCTGCTGCAACACGCCCGCTACCACGTCTCACTCTCAGCCGGCATGCTGCTCATCTCGGCCACTGACCCCAGCGACGCCGGCACGTACCACTGCAAGGCTACCTCGCCACTCGGCGAGGACAGCGCTACCATTAGGCTGGACGTGCAGCGTGAGTGGAAAGCAGTCCTTCAATGCCCGATCCTTGTTGAAGCGTTCGTCACCCAGTACTCAATTTCACGTGCATTCTGTTCTATTCTACTGAAAGAAGAAAACAAAAGGACATAAATGCAAGTCGACAGCACACTAACACTAAACATTATTACCACTCGAACCCAGTTTTTCATGTTCTTCAGATGACTATATAGGTCATCAATGCATGCGCAAGCCACGGTGCCGCGCATTAATTCCGAAAAAGCTTTCAGTACTTCGACAAGCAATTTCGGCTCCTTTCCCGTGTTGACGCAGTTCGTTATGGTAGCTGTTTATAATAGCTTGGGCAGTAAATAACGCTTAGATTTCTTTGCAGGGAGCACGAGTATAATTTGGCAAATATGTCGTTGCGCAGTTTTCCGTACATAAGAACTATGTTTTGTTTTCTCTTACGTATCGAGGATATTCAACGGCGCTATGCGTGCGTGAAGAAAAAAAATTGACAAGTTTAGAGCGACTTGCTCTCTTCGCAGAGGTTCCATACTTCTTGGAAAAGCCACGTGAGCAAGATGTCCTGGAAGGAGTGAACGTGGAGTTCATCTGCAGTGGCGCGGGTTCCCCACTCCCGGAACTCTCGTGGTACAAGGATGGTATGGTCTCGGCGTGGTGATATACTTCATGCCGTATCAATTTTTTCTATCAATGTTGGTTCTCTGATCAAGACAAAGTACCTATGCACCTCTCTCTCTGCATTCTAAAGTAAAACCACGATAGTACCAGTCGCTACCAGTTGTAGTGGTAATAAATATATTACATAGCTTCGTCAGCAGCCCTGCTCATACGAAGATCAAACCCAGGCTACGGAGACCAACCACGGCACACTCACTTGTTAAAGAGAGAGTGGGGCAGTTAGAGAGAGAGTGGAGATTAGAGTTTATGTATGCAGTGGCATGGGATGTGCGCCACACAGCTGTTTGAGGTTGAAATGTCGCGCGAGCAGCATAATGTATACGGGAAGACGCAACGAACACACATGGGTATACCTGAATGTTTCGAGCAGGCACTGCTGTTACAAATTACACTTGCTTTGTGAAACACGTAAAGCATCTACCATTCTTGAATAACGCTCTGTACGTGGCGAAGCAGCATAACGCGCAGGATATTTCAGCGAGTATTTTCGCATGGCTTGAATACTCTTTATTGCCGTAACAATTATACGAACTTTTTCCAAGCAATTCTCGCCGTTCGCGTAACCAGTGGGGCTGCCCATATATTTATGTATATAGATGTTATATGATTGCCTATACCAGATATGCGGGTTATATTGCTACACAATCACACAAGTCGCTCATACGAGGTCTTACGCTTCTTACTAAATTAGTCCCCAGAATTTTGAGAATGGAAGCAGACAAATAGGCAGGAAAAGTAACATTCACAGCACATGCATTTTACCTTGAACCTTCTCAGCCTATTAAATATTAAAATTGCAAAACAATATCGGTGCTCAAACCTGAGTGTGATGTAATTTTAGTGGCGTGTCTCTTTAGGGGCAGTGTAGGGGCACCGGTGTGACGTCATTACAGGCCTACACGGCCTGCTACGCGTTTTTAAGTGTACCAGAAATTATGGCGCACCCGCGTATATCGCGTCCGCGTTAGTCCTGCCCGCGTGTAATCAAAACACCCTCCGAGAAGTTCAAGGAAAACGCTATACCTTGCTGTCGCAGTCAGTGCATCGCCCTGCAGGCAAAACTGCCAATTTTGTTATTATAACTGCGAGAGCATAGGATGAGAAACTCCCTTAAAGCTGCGCCGACCCCAGATCCGGCTATCACTTGCTGGTTAGGAAGTTTTGGTAGGTTGTCAATAACCTGCTCCTATACAGAAGTATATTTCTTAGCAGCGTGGTCCTTTATGAATTATTAAAATTTCCAGCTGTATGGTAGCTCACCACGAAATTATGCAGGTCCAATGCACATCTCGGAATCTATGTGAAGCGAAACTTTCGTGAAGCTATTTATCAAGTGCTATAAACTTGCTCATTTCATTCCTGCGTCTTTGGCTTAAAGAAAACTGGCGTGCGTGCTTGTGTTGTCGCGCACCCGTGCTACGCGATGCGACACCACGCGGCGATCATCTCAAAAGCTATAGTTGGCACTAGGACGACAGAAGTCTACGTGCAATTGTGGCCTAGTGGCTAGAGCGTCGGGCTGAAGTGCCGTATAGGACCCAGGCAAGACCCTCTCAACCCCCTCCCCTCCACACGGGCACGGAATTCAATTTCTTTCTTTAAGCGTAAACTATACGCTTAAGCTTACGACCTAACCTAACGTAACCAAAACATCCTAGAAGCACTTAATAACACGATAAACTGGGCACTGTGTTATCAACAGCAGGGTTGCTTATGCAAAAATAGCTATCTATGTATCAAGATGGATGTTTCCTTCCAGAGAAGGCCAAAGCGTAAGGTCAATGTATGGTGCATACGGTGCGTTTTTGATCTCTCAGGTCAACGGATAACGCCAGATGGGGAAAGCGTGAAAGTGTTGCATAGCGGCAAGGTGCTTCGGCTTCAGAGTGTGGCCAGGCAGGCCCAAGGAGTGTATACATGCCATGCCGAGAACGTCGTTGGATACTCCGAAGCTCACGCGGATCTCTCCGTCCACTCAAAAAGTGAGTGCGTAACAGGGAAAGTGGTTTCCGAAATGCCAAGCTTTGCTTCAAATGGCACCGAAATACACTGTAGAACGAATTACACCCTGAAGGGTCATCTGTGTGTAATTAGCACTCTTACACCTTCTCAGGTGTAAGGTTCGAGTTATATGCCGATTTGTATCCTTAAGGACCCTTCACGGTGTAAATCGGTTTACAGTGTTCCGCGAATACAGGAAGAGCAGGACGCAGTGCTTGCTCACTAAGCAACGCGAATGGCTTCACAAAATGTGCAAGATGTTCATACATGACGTTACAGCCTCCATTTGCTTTACAGTGTACACAGTCTCCAACCACGCGAACTCTCTAAAATGAGTTTACAGTCTTTGGTGCTTATGTTCTCCCCAAACAATAACCGTCATCTGCCTTGCTTGCATTTCCTCTCTTGAGAACTCGGCGCCTGCTACTTTCCTGTCGAGAATGCTGCGTCAAGCTGATAACGCGCATACCGTTCGTGACTAAGAAGTACCGGGCTCGCACCGGTAAAGAAAGGAAATGCCAGCAAGACAGATGACGATTATTGTTTGGGGACCAAATACAACCCAAAGAGCGAAACTTTTTTTAGAGTGAAATATTGGCACCGATGCGGTTCAGGGCTTACTATTGCCTTTAAGGTAAAGCTATTCGAATGTTGCGGCGAATGAATAAACCAACAGTAGGAGTGATGACGTTCAGACTAAGATTACTTGTATCTACTTCTTTATGATTGCTCTACATGTCTTATGTCATATGCTTATCGCAACTTGTCTCTTGCTTTGTGAAACTTTCATTTATCATTGCACGTACTTAACACATTTGCTGAAATCCCCAAGGAGAGGATTTCAGCAATTATAAACAAATATTGCTTATGGTATAAAAACAATGTCAATGTGATATACCTTCCGCACCCCTTTCTTATGTGTGATTCCACTGCAGCGCGTATTTTTGTTGGAGTATAACGGTTTTACCACACGTTTCGGCAAGTCAGAAGGCAAGCCAAGAAAAATAGAGGTCTACACCTGAGAACTTTTGGAGCCGCTAGTTTGAAGCACAATGAATGCTTTGCCATACTTGATAGGACAAATCTCAAGTTTGTAATCACTGATAAAATGCATTATTCGATACCTAGTGCCAGAGAACAAGGACACGAGACGTAGGCGACACAACACGGTGCTGATCGCACGCTGGCGCGCCCTGTTGTGCCGCCTGCGCCTCGTGTGTCTGTCCCCTAGCGCTTGTATCGAATCATGGCAAACGAACGCGCAAGACAACCGCAGCGCAAACGTATTACTTAGTGTTACAGGCGTCCATCATCTCATATTGAGTGATATCACTCAAGCGAAAAATGACAAAATGCTACCTCATATCCAGACATTGCTCATCTACTGAAAGATAATTAAGAGCCCCTTTATATGTGAATGTAGGTGGATTTGCCACAACATTATACTCAAGAACACATCTGCCAAGTTTTCTTTCTATATTTTTTTTTTCTTACACTGGTCCCTCACTCGCACACAGCGTCCCCGCATTTCGTAAGCGCACCGGTCAACACCGAGGCCGACCCGGGGTCCAGCGTCGAGGTGCTCTGCATGGCGGAGGGTCATCCGGCGCCGACCCTTTCGTGGCGCAAAGACGGCGCCCCGCTGCCTCTGGGCGGGCGATTCAGCGCGGGACCGGACGGTCTTCGCGTGGTGCGACTGGAACCGCGGGACGAAGGCCGATACGAGTGCGTCGCCGAAAACGAGATGGGACGAGCTGCGGCGCCCTTCTACATACTCGTACGGGGTACGTGCTCGTACTAAGGGAACCACGCGGCAAATTGCACACAGGGACACCAGAACAAAAATGTGCGGCCAACGAGCCTTGGAACTCACAATCGATGGAGCATACTTTAAAAAAAAATTATAGGTTTTTACGTGCCAAAACCACTGTCTTATTATGAGGCACGCCGTAGTGGAGGACTCCGGAAATTTCGACCACCTGGGGTTCTTTAACGTGCACCTCAATCTAAGTGCACGGGTGTTCTCGAGGAGCATTGGTCTAGTTGGTGAAGCGTAACTGCGGGAAGAGGGACGCAAAGGAACACGCGTATGCAGACGAAGTAGACAGGACAGGCGGTTTTCCTTCATCTGTGCGGTTTTCCTTCATCTGTCCCCTCCTCTAGTAGCATTCAGCTAATGGTGATTGTGAGCAGAAGCGAGGACCTAACAGCGCGTGCAATCAGGGTCCCTTCGTGAGTAATTGACCTAGATAAACGTACACCTGTGTGCCCTGGTATATACTGTTTCGTATTTTTGAAGAAGATGCTAGCAGGAACATTGTACACTGCCTTAGTAAAATTGCGTAAAATTTTGGGAGCGATATTTAGGAGTCTTAGCTGCGACAGCTTTCCACAGCTTTAGCTTAAGCCGATTGCCTTAATAGCGCAAGAAACGCGAATAAAGAACAAACGAAATGACAAGCACTCTTGTATGTTTTTCTGTCCTGTGGTCATCTTTCTTGCGTTTTCACTTTCATTTTTGTTTATTTATACCCTCAACGCCTGAAGGAATTGCAAATTTCAGTTCTTGTTAGTTTTAACTTGCACGCCTAGCCTTCATGAGTCGTACGGTGAAAGTTGCCATCATAGCTCGTGACGAACACCCTACAGCCCTAGCCTCTGCAACATCCTACGATTATGGCGACACATTGTGCATACTACCTGTTACTGTTTGAAGTTGCTGCTAACTATGGTCTACAGAGCATTGAGTGCATGTTGAAGAACTTCCGGTGAAACCAGAGTGTCACAAATATGGTGTGGACGCAGAACGCCGACCAAATTTTAGGCAGCGTTGCTAGACCTCGTTGATATTTTCTTTTTTTTTTTTCGATCCCTTCTTTCAAGGTTTAATAAGACTGATGGACATAATAAACGAGTTTTGCGCCAAGACCACACACACAAGAAAGGAGACAACAGAAGCGCTCGTGTTGTTCCCTTTCTTGTGTGCGTTGTCTTCGCTCAAAACTCGTTTATTATGTTGGATAACCAACTAGCCCAGCAGTTCACTCTTCTAGAGAAACGATGGAGGAGGAGGAATAATGTACGAACTAGTTATTTTCTTACAAGCTGTATTGAGTGCATGCTTAACAGCTAGTCCTTATAATATTTCTCCGCCATTTCGTGCACGTTCTTGCTATTGCCCTAATAACAGTAACCTTAACCTTTTTCCCATGGCAATGCCTCCCGCATTTATGTAACGATTATTTTAGGTCTTTCTTATTCATTTTTAAGAGCCGTATAATACGTAAGTTGGCCACAGAAAATACTCGGTACCCAATCCTTAAGCTAAGAAAAAGAACAAGAACAAGAATAATTGCGTAATGAGGGTAAAAGAGCAAGCACATGCATGAATAGTTCCTGGGAAAATAGAGAAAAGTAAGAATGCACATATGCCATTTGCTGTTCCAAGACAATCGATCAAGTATCTGTCCTGTCAAGCTCCTGGCGTACAACTGAAGCCAGTCCGGTCGCACTATAGTGACCGCAATTTCTTCATAAGCAAACTGCACAGGGCTCTCTTCATTTACGTGAGGATCGCTGCGTGCGACGAATTCACCGTCAACCTATGCTTCACGTCTTCTTGCAGATTTCGCCGAGGAAGACGCCGGCACGCATCCTGGCGACCGGTACGTGCTTTCCGCACTGCACGAGGCCGAGCAGTCGGTCGACAGGGCCGTCAACAGCACTCTCGAAGACCTGCTCAACAACAAGAGAAGCACCGTCGGAGGGCGCCACAGGCACGCCCACTTGCTGCGGATATTCCGGTACCCGGATTCGGAGGCCCAGCGCTCGGCCAGGGCCGCCGAAGTCTTCGAGAGGGCGCTCAACATCATCCAGGAGCAGGTGGCCGCTGGCATGCGTTTCAACATTTCCGGTGAGGAGGCAAACGACTGCTGATTGGCGGGATAGGCAGTTTCGCAGGCTGCCTTTTACACGCAAAGGCGAACACACTAGGGACAACTAAATACAAGCACTAAATCACATTCCACTATCAAAGCATTCTTTCAGTAACCTAATTTCCCTACTTTCGCCGTAAGCAGTTGTATGCGAGAGTAGAAAAATAATTTCGAGGTTCTATGTTCTAAATTTCCTGCCGAAACGCACGTACCATACGTCGCTACGACGTCATCGGTTATCGCAGTGTCATCGTTTTTGGTTTTCAGCCGTTTTCATTCAGCTAGAGTTTTCTAAACTTTCGAGATCAGTTTCTGACTTTATTAAAATACAATCCAGTTTCATCTTTGCCTTCTTCCACCCCCCCAAAAAAAATATTTACTATTCACGAGCAAACTTGGCCGAAATCTATGACGTCATGGCGAGCGGGTGCACGAACTTTTAGGTGGCAACGCCGCCCGTCTTAGGTCTTCGCTTGTTTTCTGGCTTACCGAAACCCCTTCTCACGTAATGCACACATCGGCGGGCTTTTGCCATGAAAACACATAAGGTGACAGACACAATCTGAACTTCCCACTGAATTTTATTAGTGGTGTAGAGTGGACTTTAGGTTCTGCCGTAATATGACCCAATTCTAGTTGGGTTACTGCAGAATGGCGCAAAAACGAAAACACAGAACGAGTGAGCCGTAGTCAGGTGACACTAACACGTGAGGAACGCAATGAACATCTGAATAGAGAGAGAGAGAGAGAGAGCGGAATATGCTTTTTGGGTAGTTGAAAGATGAAGGGAGCTTGGGGGAAGAGCCGATATTCCCGGATCCAGGCACGTACCCAAGGGGGGGCCCGGGGGGGCCCGCCCCCCCCCCCCCCGAAATTAAGACGCATACCCACCCCCCCCCCCCTTCCCGCCCACGCCACCACTTCTCACACACATTCTATAGCGCCGTCAAATCACTGTTGAAACTTAACAGCTATTCCGCGGTCAACATTTTGTTGCCTTTTTCACTCCTTTTGGATGGCGGTAGTTATCGGCATCTTTTGGGGTGTGAAGGCCAGTTTCGTCATCGATTCGGTGCCCATGCGATTAACTCGAGATGCATTCAGTTGTCACCATCTTTTTGACGGTCACGCGCTTCGCTGTTGCTTCGTTAGTGCAGCCTTCGTCGTTTAGACTGATCCAGGGACCAAGAAAGGGATTCGGTTCGTGGTTTGCTGGTCTGTATGCACGTGGAATGAGTTGCGGCCAGAGAAAACGCCAATTGCATTTAATTTTTTTTCTTTTGCTTCATTATTTCCTCGAGTAACGGCTCGCCGCGACGCTGACAGGTTCTCGGAACCATATAACCGCGATATGGGTTAGATAAGGTGAAAAATAAAATAATTCGAAACGGCGTTCATCACGAAACCCTGCAATAACCGTTAAATCCATAAGCAACATGAATGTCATCCGTTACCTCGTCTGGTTTTTGCCTAATTGTAGCACACTTTTCGTGCAAGATTGCCAACTGTAAACGAGAGTCGCAAGGCGTTGAGAAATTAAGCGATCTACTAAGGAGTCCATTTTCGGCAACCGAAGCGCAACAACCAAACAGGAAGAAAAAGCGAAAGTTAACAAATTTAACCGTTGTTTATGAAAATATTTATACATCAACATCTTTTTATTTAAAGAGGAAGTAGAAAAGCGCCACCGGAAGTGGAGAACAATTCTGTGTGCTTTGAATGACGCTTCTACAGTTATCAGTCGAACCGCCTGACGTAGCCACTTCTATGCTGTGCTTATATAAGTGTCTTGCTAAGCTTCCGCAGTGGGGGTAGTACGTCTAGAATCGCAGCGTCCTGCACCCTACGAGGTTGTACTGGACTGGCAGCCACGCATCGTTACGTAACTTCCCAAATAACAATACGAGTCGTTTGCGGCACTTCACATCGTAGAGCATAAGCGAGAGATCCAAAAGAACTGTGACGGTCCCTCAAATATATATTTCTCTATAGTTCTTCCATAGCTAATTAAAAAAAAACGCTACTATTGTCGGATACAAATTAAGTGTCTAGTGAAGACGCGCACACGCCCTCATAACCGCCAGCCACTGTTCCTCCGGGAGGCTGCAAATAATTCTTACTTCAAACTTTTTCTGTTACCCAAATAAGGCGGTAACCACAAAAATGATATTATTAGCACGTAATTTTATACATTTTGCCTCGCCTATTACAGTGGAATAGCCAAAGCCTAATTCTTTATTGAACTGAAATAACATGCTTGCTTTGCTGCCACTATTTATTGTCAAGTTTCGCTTTAGTTGGCAGTGAAGTTTCATGAGTAAAACGGGTTCAGCAGTGAAATGAACGGCACCGCAGACTTTTGAAGAGTGAAATGCTCAGACTCCATACACTTTGTCCATGTCTGTAGCACACCTCATTGCTTTCGCTGATGAAAAGACTCTTCAAGAACAGCAGACCCTCCGGAGGTGTCAAGTACGACTACATTTTGAAAAGGCCGCATGACGACGATTTTGTTTGCTTCTGTGATTGGCTGGCGAAGTAACACAACCGCGCGCGGTTTGTGTGCTTTGGTTGCCAACTGCTTTTTTTTTAAGTTGTATTCTACTAAAGTAATCTTTATTTTACACTTTGGCTTCTTTACTTCTCCTTGGCAGTGTTCTTCCGGCGCTTCTTTCCTGCGCAAGTCCATTTGACGTAGTTCCTTGTTTGCCAAGTAAAGGAGAGGTGTATAGCACAGGGCGTACCTGTAATATACACCTTATTTCATTTCTCTTTTGTGGGTTTACGAGTTTTTATGGCGAATGGTGGACGTTATTCACATTTGTACTAGTAAAGTACCCCCCCCCCCCTCATTTGCATAGAAGTTACCTTGGGTTGGGCCCCCCCCGAAAAAAAATCCTGCGTACGTGCCTGCCCGGATCGCTAGGATGTCTCAAGCGACGCCTCGGACCCTTTGAATCACGGCCTTGGGAAGACCTCCACTACAACGTGACAATAAGTCGTCTTGACTACGTAATACGGGTTTCATATTGATGTGACCGTCTAATGCATATTTTGTAACCCGTTTCTTACTGTTCCTGCGTGCAATTATGTTGTACCTTCTGCTATTTGGCATCCCCACCTTACTAAATAGAAACCCGTGCAGGGGTGGTTGCAGTATCATTAAGCAAATAAACAGCTGACGTGTTCGCCTGTTCCTACGGTGCAGATACATCGGTTAACAGCCTGCTGTCTCCCGGATACCTGGACCTCCTGGCTGAAAAGTCGGGCTGCCTGCAACACCGTCAGGTGCCGGACTGCTCCGACACTTGCTTTCACAGCCGTTTCCGAACTTACGATGGCACCTGCAACAACCTGCGTCATCCCATGTTGGGAGCCTCGCTCACACCTTTCGAGAGACTCCTTCCGGCGGAGTATGAGAACGGATTCAACACACCCATTGGTGAGCTGGTCAATTCGTAAAGAATAGTTCAAGGAGCTCGGCATGAGGTGCCTTTATGAAATGTGGAACTTCACTGCACTAAACAGTGATGATTACCTTGGTACCAGAATGTCTACGTAAGATCAAGGCTATTTGTAACATCATGGCTTCTTGTACCTTCAACGATCCTTTCAGCACCAAGTTGGATGTCTCAGAAATTAAGATAACGTTAGGATGCATTTGACAGCTTGCAAAGGTGCAAAGTGACAACAGTGCCTAATGGCGTTCAAGTGAAGTTCAGTCGTGAGTACCGCTTGTGTAAACATGCGTTGGTTCGCATGAATCGCCGGGGTTACCGGCTGATGTGAAGGCATGCACGGTAATGAAGCCGCTTAGCGAAGTCGTTGACTCGGGGCTATATAGTTTCATGTTCTTATTTTTTGTGGGAGAATTCAAAGACGAGATGGAGTGGCTCCTTTAGCAGGTAGAATGCCTAACACACATACACGCAAACACACAAAAAAAATAAAGGACTGTAACTTGGCACAAGAACTTGCGCAGCGCGCCTAGATATCATCTGCGTTCAGCAATGCTGGAGATCATATACAACTTATAGTGGAGGACTTGAATCGGCAAACTCGAAGAGCTCGGTTCAAGATCAATATACAGGAAACTAATGTTTAATAGCGTAGCAAGAGAGGAATAGTGCGTGATTCGTAGACAGCTTCTTTGTGTCCTTTTAGAGTACTTTCATATAGGCCAACTAGGAACAGAGGATATGAATCATGGATGGAACTTAAGTCTGCCAAAAAATAAGAATTTGTGAAAACGCATCTGGCCAGCAATACGAGACATACCCGCCAGTTTACCGATATACTTGACAGAAAAAGTATCCACTCAATGATATTGTTATGCTGTTATATTTGTTAATTTGTTATATTGTCACGTGGTCGTGACGTTGAATACACAGTAACAATACTGTGAAATGCAAAACTAGATTTTATTGGGCGAACCTGTGCCCACAAAACAGGCTACACTTATAGCACAACGAAAGCGGCGAACACAGTCGGCGATCGTCGGAAATCTGCTCAGCGGGTCAAGCGCGTCGGCTTTTATACAGCAGTCGTCGAATGTTCCAGACTAATCGCTGGGAATACATGAGCTATTTGAGCTATTGAGCTATTTCGCAGTGTGATGACGTGCATCGAAGAAAGTGGCGAGGTAGATTTTCGCAATGTGACCGGGTTGTCTTCGGAAAGTTTCATGTCCCTTCTTGAATTTTATTTAAGTGCAACTTTTATCCGGTTCGAAAACAACCTTTTTATCCAGAAAAATGGTGTGTGTATTGGTTCATGTGTGGCGCCTGCTCTTTGTAATATCTTTTTATCGTTTGTCGACCGCGCTCTTAAGAGCGCCTTAAACAATGACTCAGTTCAAATTTTTAGATATGTTGACGATTTTCTTGTTGTGATGAAACAGACTAACAATGACTGCTCCGTGACGGTAGCTGATATTTTAACTCTGTTCAATGACAATGGCAAAGGATTAACTTTCACACATGAGCTATCTAGGGACGGAAAACTCCAGTTTTTAGATTTGCAGCTTTCCTTACAAACAGGCCACGCCTGTTGGATGTATTCGCCACGTGCACGTAAGGAACTTTTACCTTACGCGTCTGCGCACTCAAAGACTGTGAAACGCGCCATTGCTTTGATGTGTTTAGAATCTTCCTTAATGAAATCTTGTCATCACTCTGCGAAAATGAGTTTCATTGCTCAGTTAAATAGGCTGCAGGCTGCTGGTTACCCAAGTGTGGTGGTGACGTCAGTCTCGGAGGTATTGCTTCAGAAACTGAAAGGGAAGCGGCACAAAAGTAACCGCATCATACAAAAGAAGAGGCCTGAAGTTGTGCCGTATTGCCACAGAGTGGCTCACAATCTAAAGAATGTCGCCACTAGATATCAAATTCCGGTAGTGTTTTCCGCTCCTCGGAAACTGTCAATGTTGTGCAGCCGTATTTCTAAAACAAGTAAAAAACCTGATTGTGAAAAGAACCACGTGAAGTTTGTAGATTGCAGAGTCGGTGTGGTTTATAAGATTCCCTTGTCATGTGGCAAAGTGTATGTAGGGCAGTCAGGCCGCTGTGTTAACGAGCGCCTTAGAGAACATGAGCGATCCATACCAACAGGCACAGGTTCCCATTTGGCTCAGCATTGTAAAACATGCAAGTGCAAACCCATGTTTCGTGATACCACGATTTTGAAAAAGAGCCGTGACACCACCGCCCGAGAGTTATCGGAAGCTTTTTTCATTCAGTCATTGGGGTCACAGTGCATTAGTGTGCCTTCCTTAACCTTGTACAGCGCTGAATTTGGTTTTTTGGATTCTGTCGCATGAGTGCGCTCTTGGGTTCGGATGTTGGTGGCTCCACTGCATGGTGCTCACTGCGCATGTTCCTCTGGTTTGAGCGGTCTATAAAGGAGTGACGCAATAAAATGATGTCAGTTGAGAGTAGCGCCTTGTCCTGTCGTCTTTCTTGTCTCTGTCGTTTTGCGCTAAACAAAGTATTCATGGATTCGCACCAACTAGCCCGCCAACGCATTGTGCTAATCGCTGGGACCCGCGCGTATTCCACAATGTTCTACGCCATTCGCGTCAGGCGATGAAATCAGATAACATAAGGTTCGGCGACAACAGACAGCCGGGTAGAATCATCGATAACTTTCCAGAAACGTCGGATACATGCAGGCGCGTCCGTCGCTGTGCGATTACAGTTGTTAAGCGGCGAAACGTGGTCGCCCGATAAAGATAAGTACACGTGTCAATACCCCCCTCTTAAAAAGCATCGACCCGATGCTGCAAACAAACGAAGTTAATAAACAAAAGCACTCGTAGCAAAGAAAAGAACAAAAATGACGAATTTCGTCAGCGTCCGTAAAAGGGTTTAAGGCGCACCACGTGGACCACTTCAGATCGTGCGCGGCGCCGCTGTGAATGCGAAATGCCGTCTGGCACGACCTCATAGTCCAGAGCGCCAATACGTCGGATGACCTTGTAGGGTCCGAAATAGCGTCGGAGTAGCTTCTCACTGAGTCCTCGTCAGCGTATCGGGGTCCAGACCCAAACACGGTCGCCAGGCTGGTACTCGACGAAGCGTCGTCGGAGGTTGTAGTGTCGGCTGTCGGTCCTCTGCTGGCTCTTGATTCGCAGGCGGGCGAGCTGTCGGGCTTCTTCGGCGCGCTGGAGATAGCTAGCGACGTCAACATTCTCTTCGTCAGTTACGTGCGGCAGCATGGCGTCAAGCGTCGTCGTCGGGTTCCTGCCGTAGACCAGCTTGAACGGCGTGATCTGTGTTGTTTCTTGCACCGCCGTGTTGTAAGCGAATGTTACGTACGGCAGGACGGCATCCCACGTCTTGTGTTCGACGTCGACGTACATCGCTAGCATGTCGGCGAGGGTCTTATTCAGCCGCTCCGTAAGACCATTCGTCTGCGGATGGTAGGCCGTTGTCCTCCTGTGCCTTGTCTGACTGTAGTTCAGAATGGCTTGAGTGAGCTCCGCTGTAAAGGCCGTTCCTCTGTCGGTGATGAGGACTTCTGGAGCACCATGTCGCAACAGGATGTTCTCGACGAAAAATTTAGCCACTTCGGCTGCGCTGCCTTTCGGTAGAGCTTTAGTTTCAGCGAAGCGGGTGAGATAGTCCGTCGCCACGACAATCCACCTATTTCCGGAAGCTGATGTCGGAAACGGTCCCAACAAGTCCATCCCGATCTGCTGAAAAGGTCGGTAAGGAGGCTGGATCGGCTGTAGTAATCCCGCTGGTCTTGTCGGTGGTGTCTTGCGTCGCTGACAGTCGCGGCATGTCTTGACGTAACGGGCGACATCGGTGGTTAGGCGCGGCCAGTAATACCTTTCTTGTATCCTCGATAGCGTCCGGGAGAAACCGAGGTGCCCAGCGGTCGGATCGTCATGTAGGGCGTGCAGTACTTCTGGACGTAGCGCCGACGGAACAACAAGAAGGTAGTTGGCGCGGACTGGTGAGAAGTTCTTCTTCACGAGTAGGTTGTTTTGAAGCGTGAACGAAGATAATCCACGCTTAAATGCCCTTGGGACAACGTCGGTGTGCCCTTCCAAATACTCGATTAGGGCTTTTAGCTCCGTTGCTGTTGCTCCGTTGCTCCGTCTCCTCGTTGCTGTTCGGCGAAGTCTTCCGCGCTTATTATTCCAAGAAAGGCGTCGTCATCCTCATCATCTTGCGGCGGCGGGTCAATGGGGGCGCGGGATAGGCAATCGGCATCTGAGTGTTTTCGTCCGGACTTGTAGGTTACAGTGATGTCGTATTCTTGTAGCCTGAGGCTCCACCGTGCCAGCCGTCCTGAGGGGTCTTTTAGGTTAGCTAGCCAACACAACGCGTGATGATCGCTGACCACCTTGAATGGCCTGCCATATAGGTAAGGGCGAAATTTCGCTGTGGCCCAAACGATGGCGAGGCATTCCTTTTCGGTTGTAGAATAACTGCCTTCTGCTTTTGACAATGATCGGCTAGCGTAAGCTATCACGTGTTCATGTCCATCTTTTCTCTGGACTAGGACGGCACCGAGGCCTAGGCTACTGGCGTCAGTGTGTATTTCGGTATCGGCGTGCTCGTCGAAGTGCGCAAGTACGGGCGGCGACTGCATGCGTCGTTTGAGTTCTTGAAATGCGTCGCCCTGTGGCGTTTCCCACTTGAACTCGACGTCACATTTAGTTAGCTGTGTCAGCGGCTCAGCGATGCGTGAAAAGTTCTTGACAAATCGCCTGTAGTAGGCACACATGCCAAGAAATCTACGCACTGCCTTCTTGTCGGTGGGCTGCGGGAACTTTGCGATGGCAGCTGTTTTCTGCGGGTCGGGGCGTACTCCGGATTTGCTGATGACGTGGCCTAGGAATAGAAGCTCATCGTAAGCGAAGCGGCACTTTTCTGGCTTCAGAGTGAGCCCTGATGACTTGATGGCCTCTAGTACTGTGGCAAGCCGCCTAAGGTGATCGTCAAAATTTTCGGCGAATACAACGACGTCATCCAAGTAAACGAGACAGGTCTGCCACTTCAATCCTGCTAAAACCGTGTCCATCACGCGCTGGAACGTTGCAGGCGCCGAGCACAGTCCAAATGGCATAACCTTGAACTCGTAGAGGCCGTCTGGGGTGATGAAGGCGGTCTTTTCACGATCTCTTTCGTCGACTTCTATTTGCCAATAGCCAGACTTGAGGTCCATCGAGGAGAAGTATTTAGCGTTGCAGAGCCGATCCAATGCGTCGTCTATCCGTGGGAGAGGGTATACGTCCTTCTTCGTGATCTTGTTCAGACGACGATAATCGACGCAGAAACGAAGGGTTCCGTCCTTTTTCTTCACCAGCACAACAGGAGATGCCCACGGGCTTTTCGACGGCTGGATGATGTCGTCGCGCAGCATTTCGTCGACTTGTTCTCTTATAGCTTCACGTTCTCGCGGCGAAACTCGGTAAGGGCTCTGGCGAAGTGGTCGAGCGTAGTCCTCGGTGATTATGCGATGCTTGGCGACTGGTGTTTGTCGAATCCTCGATGACGTCGAAAAGCAGCCTTTGTATCGCCGGAGCAGACTTCTGAGCTGCTGTTGCTGAATCACGGGGAGACTTGGATTAATGTCGTAGTCTGGTTCGGCAACCATGGTCGTCGGGGTAGATGCGGCGGAATCCGAGAGGACAAACGCATTGCTGTTTTCCAGAATTTCCTCGATGTATGCGATCGTCGTGCCCTTGTTGATGTGCTTGTACTCCTGGCTGAAGTTTGTCAGCAACACTTTCGTGTTTCCTCCGTGCAGTCGAGCGATCCCTCTTGCGACGCAAATTTCACGGTCTAGCAGTAGACGTTGGTCGCCTTCGATGACACCTTCTAAGTCAGCGGGTGTTTCGGTGCCGACCGAAATAACAATGCTGGAGCGAGGCGGGATGCTCACCTGATCTTCGAGCACACTCGAGGCGTGGTGACTACGAGGGTTCTCCGACGGTATCGCATGGTCTTCCATGCGATACCGTCGGAGAACCGTCTCTGTTCTCGAACCACGTCCTGGCAGCGTCTTCCAATGCGAAGAAGACATGTCGCAGTTTGTCGTCGCTGTTCCAGCTGTTAAATGCAGCGACCCTCTCGTACGTCTCGAGCCAGGTTTCCGGGTCCTCGAATGTTGAACCGCGGAACGTGGGGGGCTCCCTGGGCTGCTGCAGCACGACGGGGGATGCTGGGACTGCCATTGGGGAGGACTTGGTGGCAATCTTCCTGCACGTCTCAGGTAGGAGTCCGTGCTCTGGGGGCAGTCCTTGCAGCCGGCGGCTAGCTCGCTGGTCTTGGGCGACGTTGGTTTTGTCCTCGGGCTTCGGGCTTGGATCGCGGCTTTGCGGGGGCGTTCGGTACATGAACGCACAAGCACCTCCACCAGATGTCACGTGGTCGTGACGTTGAATACACAGTAACAATACTGTGAAATGCAAAACTAGATTTTATTGGGCGAACCTGTGCCCACAAAACAGGCTACACTTATAGCACAACGAAAGCGGCGAACACAGTCGGCGATCGTCGGAAATCTGCTCAGCGGGTCAAGCGCGTCGGCTTTTATACAGCAGTCGTCGAATGTTCCAGACTAATCGCTGGGACCCGCGCGTATTCCACAATGTTCTACGCCATTCGCGTCAGGCGATGAAATCAGATAACATAAGGTTCGGCTACAACAGACAGCCGGGTAGAATCATCGATAACTTTCCAGAAACGTCGGATACATGCAGGCGCGTCCGTCGCTGTGCGATTACAGTTGTTAAGCGGCGAAGCGTGGTCGCCCGATAAAGATAAGTACACGTGTCAATATAGTGGCGGTTTTGTAAGAGTCTACAAAGAACGTGCAGCCGCAGCAATTTATGAAAACTATTCCATAAAAATAGAGAGACAGGCGTTTGATGATCAAGAATGCGGCCGCCCTTCGTTTCTCTCTCTCTTTCGCGGCTTTCCCTTGGCCTCTTCTTGTCGCAGTGTACTCCTCTAAAATGATCTAAGTATCACGTGGACACTACGTCATTACCAACGCCTGGTTCGCGTTTTCTTTTTTTCTTTTTTCTTGTTTCAAAACACCGTCCGCATGTGGTTACCACGACTCTGCGTTTTTTTTTTTTTTTCGGGTGCCTGCTGGCAGTCACTGCCATGGCGGGCCCTTTCCCGCACTCCTGCGAAGCTGTGCTGCGATGGACCCTGCGTTGTGAATGATACGGGATCGCTGCCCCCTTTTGTTTACAATACGCTGTTAGAGGCCCGACAACTGACCACACAAGTAAAGAAGAGAAAGTGCAAGCAAGCGAACAAAACAGGCCCCGCTGCCCACCGGCGTTTTGCCAAGACCTTCAACACGATACCGTACTGCCGTGTTTCGCAGAGGCATGTGAATGCCGTTGGTCGGGTGTACATCACCGACGCGTGCGAGAAAAGCGAAAGCTCGAGCATCGCGCGTCGGTGCGGAAAAGGACTTACATTGTGTGTTCCTTTCTTTTTCTTTTGTTTCCGTATTTCTCTTACTTTTGTAAATGTGTACGTGAAAGACGACTATTGTGGCACTGCGAATCACAAACCGAAGCAAGCCACACGTGGGCGGACAAATAAGCAACACAGCAGAACAGACGTGCGCCTACATCAACTGCGTGGAGGCGTCCAATAAGACGAACCGGAAGTCGGAGGTTCATTTTTTTTTTTTTTTAGGTCGACCACTCGACAGCGTTTAGCCTGTCGGCATCACGACTCGCAGAGAGGCACTGGAAAGGCCAGGAGATGAGGATTGGATTGCTTTCTTTTTTTCTTTTTTTAATTTGTGACAGCCTCACGTCGCGTAACTCTGCCGCATTCACCAAATATGATCGCCACAGCAGAATGAACACGATGCGCGTGTTTATATGGAATGTGAAAAAAAAATGTCCGAGCTTGTTTAGGGGCCCTTAATTCTAAGCAAGCGAAGGGTCACGCAGCGCAAATGCAAAGAAAGAAATATTGAAATATTGTGTAAAGTTAACAAAGTTAGCCAATTTGGGCTAGAAACAACGCGTGTCGATGACATTTGGTTTGAGATTATTAGAGAGTTTCGGTGACATCACGTGAGACGTGGGGCGCGTAACCGGTGCTCTAATAAAGTAAAATAAAGACTGCTAACTAAATCGAAATGCAATGGCCGCGTCGAATTATAGAGAAGGGATCAAAATTTACAGGCATAAGTTAGCATCCTTTGGCGCTTGCTGGATAAACGTCATTCAATATAGCTGGAAGGTAAACTTGGATCAGTGACCTTATTATCCTAATCGTGATGACGGTGATAATGATAATGAGGAAGGTTGTTATACAAAAGCAAGACATACACGTTTCTTTTCTCGCGCACTCAACTGGTTACATTCACTGTCGTCATGAGCCTATTTCTGTCCATGTTAGACAAATTTCTCTTCCACTAATCTTTAATAGTCAATCAGCTACATTACATGCCTGCGAATTTCCCGATCTCGTCACACCACCTAACATCCAGCCACTCTGGAGTGTATTTCCTTTCTTTATTGTACCACATTTTGCTATTCCGATAGATTACTGGTTAGACTATCTGTTCATTATATCACTTGCCCAACTTCACTTTTCCTCTCTAATCTAATCTAGAACTTCGTCTACTCGCGTTTTGCTCATTGATTCAATTCGCCATCTCCCACTCATTTAACATTACAGCCGTAATATTCTATTTCATCACTCCTTGCCTCGTAATCGGGTTGGATAGGTGCTCCTGAATGCTTCTTATTCTTGTGTTATCGGCCGCATGCGTTAGCCAGCCCTGCCAAAACACTGTATACAATTATACTTGAAGAGTGTCGGCAAGTTGCCGTTCACGAGTTCAGAATGAGTTCCATATACGTGCCCTATGCGCTTCAACCTGTCTTTATTCATCTGTAGATTGTTCACCCAAGATTTCAGAATCACCCCCCACTCCGCTCCCACACACCCTCCCCCTCCAATATTACAGTGGGGATCCCCCGTTTCTATGCTCGAGCTCAAAACACATTCGCTACGATGCCGCTGATTTTGGTCATTAATAGAAGGCGGGGTTTATTGTGACGTCGGCATACGGTGAGCAATTTAAGTTGCATTATGGCCAACACTTGTAATCGCCGCTTTAATGCGCATTGGTTACAGAAGGCATCGTTTTTCGTTATGTAAGCCGTGACTCTCGTTTCTTTCTTCGTTTTCTTTTTGGCATCCATCGCCGTCTTCTCATTCGTTTTCCTTTCCTGTTCTTCTGCTTCTTATTAGAAGCAAATTTACCGACCGAGTAACAATAATGAAGAGTGCGTTGGGCATGTGTCATCTTATCATTACCGCAGGATGGACCGCTGAAAAACCAGTAAATGGCCACCGCCTCCCGCTGGCTCGAGCCGTGTCGACCGGCCTGGTATCCACAGAGGTTGTGGAAGGAGACTCTGAACACTCCCACATGTTGATGCAGTGGGGGCAGTTTCTCGACCACGACATGGACTTCTCCATGCCGGCCATCAGCCACGAGAGATTCATCGACACCGTCGACTGCGCCGACTCCTGCGACAACGTCATGCCTTGTTTTCCGATAGAGGCGGGTATCTTATTTTTCTCTTTTGTGCAAAGGATTACTGACTTATCTCCCAGCATATTCATACTGTGGGATATATATCCACCTAATGCCACAGTTTTGCTACCTGTTGGACTTCCACGTAACAATATTTCCGGCTATCTTTTTTTCCTTTTACAGCGAGCTGTTTATGGCTAGGGTTCTGCGCATTATTGTTCTGCATGTGCAAAAACCGTGGGCCGATCCCGGACATAGCGCAATAAGGGGCCGTCCGGCAGCGGAGCTGAAGCATGCTTCAAGCATTCCGCCACCTTGCAAAAATCTTGGGTCCAAATAGAACTCGTATCAAATATTAGCCTGATTAGAACAGATACTACACTTCGAGCCCCGTCGGCCATGTCTACGTTCGCACCGCCCTCTCTTTGTCGGCGTTCCAAGCGCTTGCGTATCTGCTCTCCTTTTCTTTCGCTCTCCCGTGTTGGTGGTCCCATCGAAACGTCACGCGTCTCTAGTTTCTTTTGGCTCCTCGCGGCGGCGGTCCCGTCGTCCACGTGAATGTATCTAAAAATCTCGGTAAATCAATTCCCAAGTTTTTTCAAAATTCTGCGTCACCTCTGCGTTGCTAAACAGCTTCGCTGGTCATCTGCCTTCACAAGCGATGACAAGCGGCTCCTAACCGCACGAAACAGCGCAACAACAGGTATGTGATGCCTTTAGATGCCCGGGGACCGCACGCGCGCTACACCAAGGGAAGCAGCGTGTCTTTATCCCAGTCTGAAAAGACTGAGTAAACCGTGGTACTCCTTTCGGGATTGGGACATGGGGCTTGCAATTGTTCCCCTTGGAACAATGAATTCCCAGCATGCGCGAGTCATAAGCTCGCGTTGATTACGTCCCTGCGCTTTGTACACACCACCCGCCAATGGCTCATGCTTTTGCGTTAAGCTCCGGGACTTCAAAACCCCATGAAAGATATACTGCAAAGCCTCAGAGCGTCCTAAATAATTTAATATTATAGCTTTTCTACAGCCAGTTTTTCTTTTGCTTTCCACGAGGCGGGTCTGTCGTGACATCATGGCACGCGTAAAGTGGTCGCGTGAGAGAACGAAATTGCGACGTTCTTACACTCGTTATCGCTTGCACAGTCGCCTCCTGTGCTGATACCCGTTGTAGGGCTCAATGTACTAGCGTAGCAGACGAGCGAGCGAAATCGTAGGGAGTCTCGGAACATCGCGATGCCCTGCTCTTGCGTTACCACCTTTTGCGTCACGATGCCGTCGTGCAGTGACCTCCTGGGAAACGAAACCAAAACTTGATCTAGAAAAGCTAATAATAAAGACTCTTAAGGCGCTCCAGGTAGCTCCGTATTTCTTCAAAAGTTTAGAGGTCCTGCAGGACTTTCAATTAACTCGACAAAAAAATAAGTCTTAAATTTATGTAAGTACTCTTTGTTTAATATGTACGACACTTGAGCTGTCGTGTATGAATGCATTAGAATTCAGAGGTGTCCTTCTTCGCTTTCGGCACGTTAATAAATTTCACGAGGCCATTTTGATCAAAGTCAAATGGGAAGTTGCGAATTTCTTTATGACTTTGATTTTCACAGAGTTTTCTGTTCTATATAATTAATGTACGAAGATATTAATATGTATTATCATTGATATTAAATATATCACGTGTTATTTGGAAACCACTCGCGGAAATATTGTTGTGCCCAGCTTATTTCTTTCTAAACGGACAGCCAGATTTTCTGCTGCCTGCGGATTTCTGCGAAACCTTAACTTACATATTGTTCTGCTAAAAAAAATGGTGACATTAGCAGGTCTACTAAGCTTGCATTGTTACTGAAGAGACGTCCTCCGAGTCCGTTCCACATCTTGGGCTCGAAGCTGTCCTCTAAAAGTCAAAGTATAGCCTGCTAGAAGGAAGCTTGCGCTATAGACTCAATGGTGGCCACAATTGCGACAGATATCACTCCAAGAACTTCCGTTCATTCTCCTCGTAACTGCGACACATTCATTCCACAGGTACCGGAGGACGACCGGCGTGTCCGTGGCCACCGATGCATCGAGTTCGTTCGATCGAGCACGGCATGCGGTTCGGGGCGCACTTCGGTGTTCTACGGAGCGCTGGCACCGCGAGAGCAGACCAACCAGCTCACAGCGTTCATCGACGCCTCCAACGTGTACGGCAGCCGAGCCAAGCAGGCCATTCACCTGCGCAACTTGACCAGCGACCGCGGCCTCCTGAGGGTGGGGCACCGCATGCCTTCGGGAAAGTATCTGCTGCCTTTCAACGATGGACAGCCCAATGACTGCAAGAGAAACTCCGAGGTGGGCGTTGTCGGTCACTCCAGTACACAATTTTGAGAGAGAGAGAGAGAGAGAGAGAGAGCAAGAAGGAAAGACAGGGAGGTTAACCAGACTGAGTCCAGTTTGCTACCCTACACGCGGGGAGGGGAATGGGGAGAGAAAACATACATTACGTAAAGGCTATGCACCTAGCCATGTGCGACGACTGCGGTCGTGAGGAGCCCCTCCAACGCGTTCTGTTTTACTGTCCGTGGTACAGTGTGCAATGACAGTAGCTCACGACCGCGCAAGCTAGAAAATGACGCGGAGTCAACAAAGTGTTTCATTAGAACGCTTCCACTTTAACATCATGATGTTACCGCAGCCGCATACGTGGCAGTGGCAGAGACATTA
>NC_092822.1:49757500-49765000 GCF_023375885.2 Dermacentor andersoni
AATAGCACACAACATACTACATAATTAACCGCAATACAAACAGTAAGCTGAAGCTATACAATCAGTGCAGATAAAAAACAGAAAGAAGCAAAATTACTGATGAGAAAGCATTCAGCTAGAAACTGGGATTCACACGAAGAAACGAAGCCACCGCACGTTCGAAGTGCTTGCATAATCAAATGGGAAGACATTAGCTGGTAGCGTGTTACTCTCAGCTAGGGATCCTTTGAGGAAAATATGAATACATAAACTTATTAGTACGGTCAGAATGCAAAGACCTTTCGCATATTTACTTTCCCATCTTTTTTCTCAGTTTTCCAAATATGCGCGAACTTTGATGTTTATGTTCCCGCGAAAATGGGCTCTGAAGCTTCCATTTAAACACATCGTCTTGCACTGACCTGAGAACGCAGAGCTCCGCAGAAACCGCGGAAAGTGCTTACGCGCACTTCCACCTATGACGCCGCTTAACTCGTTCGGAAAGTGGCCGTCGGTGGGTGGAGCCAAGCCAAGCCGAAAATGTATATGATTCTCCGGCTTTCTATACGGGAGGCAGGCTTCACATATTCCTGGCAGTGCTCTCCTTCGTACCACTCCTATCTCCCTTACGCTGTCCACTATATACGTGGCAGTAGTCAAGACTGGTGGTCGTGACCTAAATGAATGAACGCATTACAAGGCAAACAGTAACATTTCTGCTGCAGCACTTTTTTACCGGACATTCTGTTCGGAAGAAAATGCATCTTTTACAGGAAGAAACAAACAAGAACCCCGCGTCCATGCTCTAACAAACACAACTCGATCAACCAAAAAGTAGACTTTTCACCTCCCGCAGTGTATGCCCACGGACGTGTCCCAGGTCTAGGCAATTGCAGAACTAAAATCGATGGTAAATCTCGTCTGGTCGAGTAGTAAATTCACGTCAAAAGAAATAGAACGATGCCAATGAAAATGCTGCTGTTATAAATATTAAACGTTCCAGGCATCCGTACTGAAGCCTTATTTACTTAACTGCATCAAGTGTTTGAACATTGCTACCGCACGGGGCCCGAAACGTCTAACGTCGATGAACAACGTCTTTTCGGACAGCATCCTTCTATTTCTTTTAAATACGGAACAGCGCCACACCCTGATTTACGAGCGAATCCACCGCAGGGGCTACAAACCGGACGTGAACCCTTCGGTGGTGAACGTGTTCGCCACGGCGGCCATGCGCTTCGGTCACTTTCTGATCAACCCGGTGCTGCTTCGGCTGGACCACGACTGGAGGCCCGTGCGAGAAGGCCCCGTACCTCTCAGAAGGGCCTTCTTCGCCCCGCACCTGATGCTCAGGGAAGGTGGCATCGACCCGCTCATGAGGGGCCTCCTGATAGCACCCGCGAAGCTCAGGAAGGCAGACCAGCTGCTCAACTCCGAGCTCACCGATCACCTATTCGAGGTGAGCAGACATTTCGTGTCCTACCTAGGGCGATTACCGTATAGATTCGTGTAAGCGCCGCATCCCCAATTTGGCAGCCCGAAATTTAGAGAAAGAATTTTTCATTGGAGAAGCAATCGAGTTCGGCGCCCAAATGCAGCGCGCGCGTCGGCAAATTTTCGCACGCTATGCACGTCCGCGTGCCCCTACTAGATGGCGAAGGCTGCGCGCTGACCTATGATGCAATGGTACATTCAGGGATCAGGGGTGTGCCGGCAGTCGCCGCCTGCGCCGACGTCATCTTGACAAAAATGTTCGGTCCCGTGCAAGTGCCGCACGTCGTCAAAGTTGTGAAAAAAAAGTGCTGCCCTTACGCGAGTCTATACGGTATCTCTGTGCCACTACCTTTCACTCACAATTTGGCGTGTATTCTTTTATTACCTTACTGCATGACTTACCTGTATGTGGTGGCTCTAGTATTCTCTGCACGTTAGCATAAGTACTATGCGGGGCTTTCCGCACACTTTATTGGAGGCCGCATCGGCTCAGCTATCGTTTCGAAGTGTGGCTACGCCACGAATCACGGCACAATGTCTGCTTTACTATAATGGATTGGCTATAAAGATGTTTTGACTGTTTTCTCGGCCCTTGACGTGACTGTAGCTCTTGGCTTCAGGCCACCCAGGACTCACTTGGCTTCAGGAAAAGCACGGGTCTTTATGCAATGAGTAAATTTGCTCGCTATGTGCTTTGCTTATATTCTCGGCCGTGAACGTTGTCGTTACTTGTGCCTTTCTCTCTCGCTAGGAGCGGTCACAAAGGGGAAGGGAAGAAAGGTTGGCCCGCCGATGGTCGCTCGTTTTTAGGGGAGTGCAAATATCCGTCCCTTTCGAATAACGAATAAAATAGTGCCCTATTCTATTCGGTCTTCGAATTAAATAGTCGCTATTGGAAATTCGAATATTTTTCGAATACTTTCCAGATAATTCAAAACGTCAACTGCGCCCAATTAAACATGAAACTGGAGCAAATCTACGGTAGAATATCACGCCCGCGGGCACAGAACAGGAGGCTACTCGTTTGCTCCAAATGCTCTATTTGTGCTTTGAACAAACAACGCTTTATGGCCTACCATGTAATGACAGAAACTTTGTAACATTGAGAATACTAGGATGTGAGCATCCCACTATATTTGGCTGTCACAGCGGTTGTTCATTATTCCATAACTATTCCAAAACCTATTTGTTATTCGGCTCGAGTCTGGTACTATTCAATTCATATTCGATTCGGCCTCAACGAAAATCACTATTCCACACACCCCCTACTCGCTTTTCATCGTGTGCTAGTTTTCAGCCCAGAGATGCCGCTCGATGAACGCGCTGGCCGTACGCGCGTCCGTTCACCTTTGAACAAATTTACCGGCGCAGACGCGATTCCGCCGGAACTCTAACGCCTCAGTTTCGTAAAAATAGGCCATCACAGTCAGGAACGTATGTATACCTACGGCGCCTGGTAAGCCTCTGGGCTTCGGTTTATGCTACTCAGCAGCACATGCCTCGCGTATTTGTTATCGCTGTCATCATTTCGCCCTTCGACCGACACTGCAATTAATGAAATACTATATGTGCATATTTATGCACTTGTACTTGTTAATGTGCAGGAAAGCTGTCACTGCTCTTTCGGATACCCGTTTCACTTGAGCGTTACGACCGATTCCTTTTGTAAGAGGGATCAACAAACTTTCTTTACCCTCCTCTTTTGGAGTCATATCCGTTTTCACTGAACGCATAAGTTAAAAAGCCACAGAGCGACACCTTTAGTGCCTAAACCCCCGCGGAAAAAGCTGCTGGTGTACTTACACATCCTTGCAGACCAAGGACAGTTCTCATCACGTAAATGAAAACTTTCTTTTAAACAGCAATTTTGAGCTACTGTGTGTCAACTCAGTTGGTGTGCAACGAGAATTTTCCCCTGTTTTATCAGGTATAGGCTTCAACGCGATGCGCCACATTTGACGCAGCATCTTTTCGATCTCGCAGCCCGCCCTTGTGGTGGCCCAGGACTTGGCCTCCTTCAACATTCAACGGGGTCGAGACCACGGAATGCCGGGATACAACAAGTGGCGTCAGTTCTGCAACCTCTCGCGGGCCGAGAGCTTCGACGATCTACGTCACGAGATAGCCAGCGCCCAGCTCAGGCGCAAATTGGAGCGCCTCTACAAGACACCCGGTGAGCCCCTCTTGTATCCTGAATGACAATCGATCACCACGTGCCGCTGGTGAAGTAATTTTGAGTCCTTAAGCATATCTATGCAAATTCAAGTGCACATCGGAAAAATGTGAAAGGACACACCCATTTGGAATCCATGCTGTCACAAACTATTCACTTTACCTTCAGCCTTAATTATTACTAAGTGGTCCCTACATTGTACAGCAACATGCCCCTAGTGATATCTTTAAAACAAAATTGTGAGCGTTCTGAACGCTTTCTTTACATTTTTATCCTAGTTCACCTTGTATAAATGTAATGCCTGCACATTTAATTTTGAGCAGAGGAAAGCTTACAGTAAACGGTAAGGTCCTTACTACAAAGGCCGTTATCAAACAGAAAAGCAGTGACCTGTGATCGAGAGTATTTCTTCATTAACCAGAGTTCTTTCACGTCACTGTGTCAAGAGAGGTGGTCCATTGACAGCAACAAGTCTGTATGTTACCATTCTTTATAGTAGTATACGTATAGCATTTTTTTGTTACGTATGTTGTCATCATATCTGAATTGTCGGCATCATTGTCTAGGTTATTAGGTTTTCATAAAAATGCGTTGTTTTTTCAAAGGTACTGGTGCATTTTGCGGTGGTTATGTTTCATTGTAACGTTTTGAACAGTACTAGGGCACTTGGTGATGAAACGGTCAAGCAGTGTTAATTTGTTGCGCGGTTAGTACTGTCTGAATGGTTTGTGTCAATCTCCTCGTCTACTTATCTCCACAGATCAGCTTGGTTTCTCTCATGCATTAAACAGTCGTATCCACGTCTGATACCTACAGCTCAAATAAATAATATTTAATTGTTGTAATGAACAAACACCGACATTTCCAAAGGCTACAGATTTGCGATTCTTTTAATGCCGGTTCTACATTTATCATGACTTCTTAGTTTAGCCGTGTGGAATAAACTTAGAATACGTAAAAATGCGTTGCCGAAAGTTTTGCATAGCTAGCTCTTCGTGCATATTTGGAGAAATATACCAACATTTATTATAAAGCTGTAAAGCAAGAGCAAGAACAGGAAAGGCAGGGAGGTCAACCAGACGAGCACCCGGTTTGCTACCCTGCACTGGGGTTGGAGGAAAGGGGAATAGAAAGAAGAAAAAAAGGGAGAGACTAAGCACTGAGTGCGTGTGGGTGTAAGTGCGAAGTTGTCTCGCGTATTCAACGGTTCACTTGCTCGTCATCCACCTAAAAACACCCTGTGCCTGTCAACAGCGAAATTTCCGAGACATACAAGTCACTTCAAGAAATAACAACTTCTGATCGAAATTAAATGTGCGATTTATCCTAGTTTAGCTGTAGTGCTTTTTTTTTCTTTTTACATTTCGCTTCAACAATAAAGTTGTCAGAAGTACGAGAGCAGTTCATAATGTTTGCGAGGCGCATCAGTGCAGAAGCCTTGCTTTCCCTTGCGGCCGCCTCTTTTGACCATATGCACGAACGTTCCTCTCATTACAACTGGCTGTGACTCGACGCTGGTATTCCGCGAAGCAAAATGGGGGGTGATGTCCTTTCCCTCGCTCTCGTTTCACCATACAATTCTCAGCTTCATTAGAAATATTAGTTCGCTCGTTCAAAGACACAGCTTCGAAGGACGCTGTTTGAAACTGGACTCTAACTAAAATTAATTAAGTTAGAATATGGGGTTTCACGTGCCGAAACCGCGATCATATTATGAGGCACGAAGTAGTGGGGGACTCGGGAAATTCGGGGCCCTAACTACCGCTAGCTTTGAAGTTGTCAAAACATTTTAGCGCAGATCTTGGAACTTCAACTTTTATTGCATAGAGAGATAGCAGCAAGTATTTCTTGGGTATAAGAAAGCTTGAACAGTCTTTCTAAAGTTCTGTTTGCGCAGCTGAACAGTGAAGCAAGCTGCAATTAGGAACATTCAGGTGATCGGGTGCAGAAGTGTACCGCATACGCTAATGCAGTCTTGGCGTGCGGCATCCAAAGAAAAAATTCAGAAATTCAGATGAAATAAAAAATAATTATCATCCATGTGACAGCGTGCGCAATGCTACAAAGGAACGCCACACGCGCTTACCAAAAACACAACTATCTTAAACAGCGGGGATTCAATTAAGCATTAAATTATGGGGTTTTACGTGCCAAAACCACTTTCTGATTATCAGGCACGCCGCAGTGGAGGACTCCGGAAATTTCGACAACATGGGGTTCTTTAATGTGCACCTAAATTTAAGTACACGGGCGTTTGGGGATTGAATTCAGAGTCAACGTTCTACCCTGAGCGATTGTTTCAGCATCTTAACTAACTCAGGAGGCTATCAGATGGCTGGACGACGCTGAATTAATGATTAACGTGAATATCAGCAATGTAAAATGGGGGAAGCTGGTTCTTCGAAAATCTGCAAGGAGTTCCTCATCCTAGCGGATATCTGCAGGACTGATTTGACCGAAACATTTAGATTCTGCGCGTAGACCATTGCACAACTCGAAATCTTTCTTTAGATTAATGGCGACTACTGGGCGCTATTTTAGGTTTAGCTGTATTTAAAGCTCCCTATTACCGCGTGACATTACGGACTTTTAATTATCAGCTGCTTATTTGGCTTAAAGTGGAAATTTAGAACGCCTTGCACTCTAAATAAGTGTGTACCTTTTACTCCATCAAGCCTATTTTTCAGCCCAAAATAGGGAGTTTTAGAAATAGCTTACGCAAGCCGCTTATCTTACACAAGCAGCTCTGCTCTACTCTATATGCATTCTTTTGAACGCCCGGCGGATGGAGTTCCCCAAGTACTTCTAAAACTCCCTAATATCATACGTTCACGAGGTCCTTGCGTCAATATAGGTTATCCCTCTGCCTGTCGTCAAGAAAAAGCTCTTCTTTTTTTCTGGGTGACATCCTTGTTTATTTCTCTTCGCTCTCAGACAACATCGACGTCTGGGTGGGCGCTATCGGTGAAGAGCCCTTGCCTGGGTCGAAAGTGGGACCGACGCTGACCTGCCTGTTGAGCCTGCAGTTTTCACGATTGCGTGACGCTGATAGGTGAGCATTGACGTCCCGGACAAAACTAGTAAATCACTCACCAGAATATACTAACAACCGCAATGCAAATGTTTCAGCACAAACACATGCAGATTTTTCAAGTCTGTCAAAGAATCGCAGGATGATAATAACTTCGTAACATAGCAGTTACCGCCATGTTACTGCACAAACCAGAGATAAAGAGAGGAGGAAAAGAGAACGGTACTATTGCAACATTGCTACAGCATTCCATGTGTACCGCTGTAAACATATATGGGAGTCTCTAAATACTCGAGTTATAAAAAAACAAATCTATCGCCATAAATTTGTGCTCCAGCAAAACAGGTAACTTCGTGGCCCTTGGACCGCACATTTCTATATCACGGTTCCTCAACGCCTCTTCTGCCGTTCGTTGCCGGTCGTATCGGAGCATGGTTACTCTACTCGCGCGACAGCGACAAAGATGAATGAAGAAAAGCCACCAAATCAACGAACTACGCATGCGTCTTGTCACAAGAAACGCGACAAAAAAGTTGCAAAAGCTGTGCGACCAAACAGGGATAGACAAGATAGGGGAGAGCCCTAGAATGCAAAATTTTTGCATTTGTCAATTTTCGACTGCTTGTTCAAGCATATTGAGCGCAGTTCATGACATTCAACTAAAACAATTAAGTCATATCTAAATGCATATAGAAACACTAAGAAAAAAAAAAAAGAATGAATGCATGGAGAGAAGCGATACACACCAAAGCACTAGCCAAACCTCTAGATGAACATGAGGGCAATATCAGAAGAAAAAAGAAGCGGTTGGTGTCTCACTTCA